>NC_055995.1:16704311-17005193 GCF_018446385.1 Zingiber officinale
CTTTTAGACTAGTTGTTTAATAAATGATCAATAATACCAAGTATATATATAAGTGTTACTAAATCCCCTATAACACTTAGGTAGGAAAATATGCTAAGGTCTTGAATAATAACATACCCAAACCCCAATGTTGACTTCAGGGGGAGTGTTGACTTTAGGAGGAGTGTTGACTTCAAGGAAGGTGTCTTTGAGAAATATTTTTACAAAATATTTTTATAAAAATATTTGAAAATCTATAAATTCGAAAATATTTTGAAAAACCCTCTCACACTTTATTTGAAAAATATTCTTAAAATACTTTCAAAAATTTTTTTAATCATTTTGAAAACTATTTTACAAATTACTTTCCAAACTTGTTTTATAAAAAAAACACTCTATAATTTTCAAAAATTGCTTTGAATTGCGTTTTTTTTTATTTTTTTGTTACTTACTAAACATTTTAAAACTTAAGTTGGCAAGCTCCTCTTAAAAGGTTTTTGTGCACAATCAATTTTAAATTTTTTTTTGGAAATATTTTGAAAACGCACCTTCAAACATTGTGTTCTTTTAATTTGGATCAACCCCCTACACACATATGAAGTTTTACTTGTGGTTAACAAGAAATCCTAAGAATATGTCAAGTTAATAGGCAGCCCTGATTTAAAGACTAAAAGTAATCTTTAAAAATTACTTTTGAGAATCTTTGAAACTAAGCTTTTATATATATATATATATATTCATATTTTTTTTTTCAAAATTTTCTTTACTTTATAATTTTTGTGAAAACACATTGAAAAATATTTTTGCACTTTCAAAAGTTATTAATTGCGAAAACTCATTTTTGTCACTTAGAAACTTTATTTAAAATTTTGACAAAATTATTTAGAAGAATTTTGTAAAAGATATAATTCAAAAAGTCTTTTCAACAGTTTTATGAGTTTTTTTTTCAAAACTCAACAAATGGTTTACTAAAGTTTTCTTGACTTGAGAAAATTTTTTCTTCAACCATTTTAAAATATACTTTGAAAGATATTTTTGCAAACCCTTTAAAAAGTTTTTTAACCATTGTTGGTGCTAAACTTAATAGAAACTAACCTTAAGTTTATATCCTTTTGATGTATGTCAAAAGGGGAGAGTGATGTCTTAAGTTAAAAAAATTATCTAAATCTCAATTTTTTTTTCAAATTTCTCAACTCTTGAGAATTAACCCTTAAAGACCCAAGCCTAACTTAAGAAAATTGTCAAACATCAAAAAGGGGGAGATTGTTGGTGCAATCGACCTATAGGGTTTTGATGTTTGATAATATGACCAAGGGTTGACCCAAACATGACCTGCTGTTTGGGAGAGAGAAGTCTAGTCAAGAACAGATGACTAGCAAAGGTAAGTCCTAACCAAAGGTTAGGCAAAGTGGAAGTCTTGGTGAGTGAAATCGAGCCCTAGTAAGTGAAGCTAGGTGGTGGAAGTCCCGGTGAGTGGAGCGGAGCCCTAGTGAGTGAAGCTAGGTGGTGGAAGTCTCGATGAGGCCCTAGTGAGTGAAGTTAGGTAGAGGAAGTCCTGGTGAGTGAAGTCAGGCCCTAGTGAGTGAAGTTAGGTGGAGAAAGTCCTCGTGAGTGAAGTCAGACAATGGAAGTCCTAGTGAGTGAAGCTAGGCAACCCTAGGAGGTAACCCTAGGTCATATTTCTTGTATAAAACACAAATTATGTATGGAAAATCCCTAGGTTTGAGACTCAAATTCGTCTCCAAACCATTTGGCACACTCCATGGCTCCTCTAGACTCCCAAGTAGTACCCACCTGAGATCTATTTGCCATGGGTCCCAAATTAACTCTTTGAGCTCCCCTCAGAGCCCTTAGCCTTAGCCATCTCCCTAGGTAACTCATTCACAATCGCTAGGCCACATCGGTGCACCTCCGGTGACACTTGACCTCCGGTGAAACCTTTTTCGTGAGTGGCAGCAAAGGGGGTGGTTGGTTGGAGCTTTGCTTGCAATAACGTGGATGGTCGGCGACACAAGAAGGCAGCAAGAAAGGTTGACTACAGCAATCCTTGCTGCAAAAGGGTGAAAAAGAAACAAGGAGTTGCATGTGAAAATTACGATGTTGAGAAGAAATCTGGTGCAACGAGGAAGAAACGAAGGATCATGGAATTATGATACATGTAGAAATTAATAGGTAGAGGAAAGAAATAATATAAACCTTTTTGATTTTTTTTTTCTAAAGATAATAAATTTATTTATACAAATTATTCAAAATAATAATAGAAAGATTAAATAAAACATACAATTAAAATAATTATAAATATGATAATATAATAGATTCGAAAATATTAATTTTTTTATATGCCAAATATAACCAAATATAATAAATTTTAATTATTTGAAATCAATTAAAAATTATTTTCATTATTTTTATTATAGTTCTCTTTGTTACATTGATAGCAAAGCAATGTTGAGCTGCATGCAATATGCAATATGCAATATGCAATATGCAATTCGCAAGTTGTAATATTAATTCCAACAAAATGCAGAGGCGTCCTAGCTAGTCCAGCAGCATCGGGTTCAGCCGCGGGACCGGCACGCACACCAAGTGTTTGTTCCTAACAAGCGTCACGCTCAATCCTTCAGCCATGTCCACCTTCCCCCCATCCTCCGACTCCCAATCGAAGCACTGTAGCATCGCCGCCAGCGCACACGGTACGAAATGCAGCGCCAGAGACGCCCCCGGACAAAGTCTGCGTCCGCTTCCGAAGGGAATCAGCTCGAAGTGCTGCCCCCTGACGTCCAATTTCTGTCCGGGCTCCTCCAGGAACCTCTCTGGCCGGAACTCAAATGGCTCCGGCCATTGCTCCGGGTCCCTTCCATTGGCCCAGACGTTGACGAAGACCGTCGTGTTTGCCGGAACATCGTATCCTTTGATCTTGGTGTCCCTAGTGGACCGCCGAGGGATCAAAGGACCAGAGGGATGCAACCGCATTGTTTCCTTGATGATGGCCTGCATGTACGGGAGGTTGGCCACGTCGGACTCCTGCACCAGTCTTTTCTTGCCGACCACCGCTTCGATCTCATCTTGTGCCTTGCGCAGGATGTCCGGGTGGTTGATGAGTTCCGCCAGTCCCCACTCCAAGGTGAGGGCCGAAGTGTCGGTGCCGGCGACGAAGATATCCATCACGAAGGCTTTTATATGTTCCCTACTCAATCTCACTTCTGCACTGGAATCATCTGCGATGTCAATCAATATATCCAGCAAATCCTTGATTCCACCGCTCTTTTTTTTCCTCGCCTCCTCTTTTTCCTTCATGATCCTCTCCATCATCGCATCGTACCTTTGGCGGACGTCCTTCGACCTCTTATCGAACCCCTGCAAGTCCCAATTCTTGCATATTCCAATAAAATCTGCCATATTGAACTTACCCACCAACTCCGCCACTCCCTCCACGATCTTCCTCATCTCCATCGCCTCCCCGTCCGACCCGCAGCATCGGTGGCCCGTGGTCATCCGGGATATCACATTGTTGGTGAGATTTAACACTTCGCTGCCCATGTTGATGCTGGTTCTTCCAACCTTGCATCTGTCGTACAAGGACCGAACGAGCGAGACCACCTCTTCAGTCCGGATGGGGAGGAGCTGGTCGATCGTCCGTCCTCCCAGGAGCTCCGACATGCACAGTTTCTTCAAGAACCTCCAGTGAGGACCGTAGGGCGCGAAGACGAAGCCGGAGCAGTCGTAGGCGATGTAACTGGAGACCCTAAACTGAGGGCGGTCCGACCAAGCCGTCTCCTGCGTTCTCATAATCTCTTTGATCATGGAAGAGGAGGAGACCACGATGCAGGGGACAGAACCGAGGCGGAGGCCGATCAGGCCACCGTAGCGCTTAGAGAGCTTATGGAACGATTGGTGGGGGATCGGTCTGAGGTGATGGAGGTGGCCAATTATCGGAAGGGCGATTGGACCCGGCGGGAGGCGGAGAGCTGGCCGCCGGCGCCGCCATGTGATCAGGATTAAGATTGGAAATACGATCACGAGGATGGGGATGGCGAGTGACTGGAGGTCTGCTGCCGCCATTTCCTTGGATGATATGCTCTGCGACAAAAGCAGGGGCGTGCTAAATGGGTATATATACATTTAATTAATATTGTAATATCTTATCCGGAAAACCCAAAAACAAAAACAAAATCATTAACTATTAGTACAATTAGCCAAAATATGAAATGATAAATGAATATTTTTTTATAATTAATTTTTTAAGCTAATAAATTGCATATCTTTAATTAAAAATATAGAATTTATTAATATCTGTGGACAAATGTAAATATCTTATAATTCTTTTATTATATAGTCTCTTCAATTGTATACAAATTCTGCTTAAAAAAACCGGAAATATGTTCATAGTATAATATATATAATGTTTTTGGACAACTAAGTTTTTAATAAATACTTGCCTGTTCAAGGCTAGACGGTTTGCATATTCAATAAATATATTTCTAAGTAATAAATATTATTATTCAACTTTTATTTTAGATTAACTATTTTTAACTATACATTAGTAAGTGATTATTGATATTCTATGTAAGGTAAAGGGTTCAGAGGCATCTTCTAGTCGGAGAGGAATTCACAAGTATCACCGAGGATATAAAACACCTCCCATTCGAGGCATCCACACGAGTCGCTCAAGATATGTATATCTTATAATGATGATTAAAAAAAGATAATTTACATTAATAATTACTAAAATAAATTTTATAATTTTTTAGTCAAAAGTTAAATATTTAAATGGGTATAGTAATATTATTTTATCATAAATTATATATATATATATATATATATATATATATATATATATATATATATATAAAATTTTAGTGATGATTAAAAAAAGATAATTTACATTAATAATTACTTGATATTAATAAATTTTATAATCAAAAGTTAAATATTTAAATGGGTGTAATAATATTATTTTATCATACATTTTATATATATATATATATATATATATATATATATATATATATATATATATATATATATATATATATCATTTTTGGTGATGATTAAAAAAAGATAATTTACATTAATAAGAGTTAAAGATTTAAATGGGTATAATAATATTTTTTTTATCCGAAATTATATATAGAGAGAAATAATATGCTAGGTGACATTTCATGAGCGACGCGCATACGTGGCTGATCCTGTCCGAATCGCCGAACCAAAGGACGTTGGGCACGTGGCGCTTTCCTAGTCGATGGCGCAGGCCTCCGAAGCTCCGGCGATCCTGCACAGAAGTCGGGCCGGGAAGGGGTTCCCGGCGGCGACCCTCCGACGCTCAAGTCAGGCAAAGCTCAATAGAGAGAAAGGGGCTCCAAAACTCGTAGCGTGTGTACCTCCGGCGAAGTAAGAGGTTCCTTATATAGAGCGGTGAAAGAACTAATGCACGTCCACCGAGGTGCATACGTGTCTGCAGCCCATACCCCGGTATGCACCTGTCAGAGAGCTTACCTGACTCCATACTGCAACAGTCCCATTGCGCCTTCGATGGGACAATAGGACACCCCGTGGTCAGACTAGGAGTATGGCCTAGCCATATGACTTGACGGCTGTCAGAAGATGTTCCCCCGTCTTTACTGCTCATAATCCGGGGCGTCCGACCGGCTGGACAGGGAGTCCGGCCGGCCGGCCCCTCCTCCTTTTACGCGCTGGCCGGACGGCACTCACCTCGCGTCCGGCCTGCCGTTGACATTGGTGTGCTGGGGAAATTTCCAGTAGGCGCTATGTAGAGACTGTTAGCAGTGTCATTTTCTCCTGGTTCTTCCGCTCGGCTCTTAACTACTGTTTCGACAGAGCGTCGGAACCCCTACCCGGTCGGGGCGCCTTTTATTACCGAATGTCCCTTGGTCGGCCGATCGGTCTTATCCATTTCTTCCAAGTCCGGTCGGCTCACCCTTCTCCGACGGGCTACTTGGGCATTTGACCTCCACGTGGCGTTGACCCCTCGTTAGGGGGTCCCGGGCTCTTACCACCGGATCAGTGGCATTGCCAGTTTAATTTCTTTTTTAAAAAATATGTCTTTTATTCTCTCTCCCCTTCCGCCTTCTATTCAAATCGACGGTGAGAGAAATTTGTTGGTGCAGGAATTATCCGACGATTGAACCTATGTTTTAATTATGTCAAAGGGTTTAAGTTAAGTTGTGTTGTTATCTAATGTGCTTGAATGAGTTTGCAGGAAAGTCCTAACTGCGGTTAGGCAGGTGGAAAATTCTAAGGGGTGGTAATCTTAGGTCCTAGGGGGTGGTAACCCTAGGTGGTGGAAAACCCTAAGGGGTGGTAACCTTATGTCCTAGGGGTGGTAACCCTAGGTGGAGGAAAATCCTAAAGGGGGGAGGGTAACCTTAGGTCCTAGGGGGAGGTAACCTTAGGTGACGAAAAATCATAGGGGGTGATAACCCTAGGTCCTAGGGGGTGGTAACCCTAAGCGGAAAGTCTAGTCGGTCTAGAGGATCGAACTGGTATAAGGTATGATCTCCAGAGTCGAGTAGGTGAGGACGCGTTCCCCGGAAGAGGAAACAGTAGGCGTCGGTTCGACCTAGGGTTTGCGGTCGAAAATTCGAAGTCAGAACCGAACAGTCCAGAGACTGTGGAACACTTCATTTAATGTATTTATATGTGCTAACTTTGGTTTGCAAGATATGTTTGTGTTTTGGGACTAACATATCTTGCAAGTACAAATGAACAAGGTCTTCCCTCGAATGAATAGTATCCGAGGCGCCTCCATGGAGCTTGGAGGCGCCTCGGGTGCAAGGGGTAAGCTGGATGCGAAGTGGAGCTGGAGGCGCCTTGAGGGAATCTAAGGCGCCTTGGACCACTACTTGGAGGCGCCATGGACTAGCATGGAGGCGCCTTCAAGAGGATCAACGATGATGATTTCAGCTCTCATCCACGCGGCTGACTCGGCAACATTAAGGGGCCCTGCAAGGGGTTTGAGGCACCTTAAAAGAGCTTTATAAGGGGTCTCGAACAGTGGGTTCAATACACGAATTCACAAGTGATCTAGCCATTGTTTGCTGCCCAAAAGACGCCCAGAAGTGCTGTTACAAGTCTCCGACGACCCGGAGCTTCAGAATCTACTACTTTTGGTGTTGGTATAGTTTTTAATTAGTATTAAGCTATAGTACTTGTGTAAACTTTTGCGTGATATAGTTGTTGCCCAAAGTAAACGCTCAAAGAGCATGGGCCTTAGAGTAGGAGTCACCCTAGGCTCCGAACCAAGTAAACCATTGGTGTCTTCTGTGTGATTGCTTTCATTTCCGTTGCATTTATTACTCAATAGTTTTCCGATTACGACGCGTGAAAGCCACGAACGCTATTCACCCCCCTCTAGCACGGTCTCAATCTAACAATTAGTATCAGAGTCAGACCACTCTGATTTGGTGAAACCACCAATCAAAGCAGGGGGGTTACTTTTTGAAAACAAAATTAGATATCGTTTGCATTACAAATAAAACCTTACGCCTTTCATTTTTTCCCCCTCCAAAACTCTTTTCAAAAAATTCATTCTCATCTTTTCACCATTGGTCGGCATTAGCGAAATATCGCATTTTCAAAAATTTAAAATAATATTTTTTAAAATATTTTATTAATAGTTTTTAAATATTTTATTATTTTCCCCCCGAAATTAGTGAATTGTTATTTCTATCCTTCTCCCGCACTACTAATCCAGGATCAAGTCCTGGGATAAGTTTTTTTATTTTCCTTGTGCAAGAATTTATGGCCCATCAAGAAGGCTACAACACAGTTCGACCTCCACTCTTCACCGGAGAAGATTTCGTCTATTGGAAGTAAGTGTAATTTAATAGACGAATTATTTGAGCAGACTAATACTACTCTAGTCGAGAAAGGTGTTACGTTATTTGCAGGAACAAGCAAGACGAAGAAAGCACTGAAGGCTACATGGTCTGAGTCGTCAGACGAATCCGAATCCGATGAAGAAGAACAATCAAGCCTACTCGCTTTACCGGTACTAGCACATGTTGACGAAACCAAGTCCAAGGTCGAGACTGAAACCGAGAGCGAATCCGGAACCGAGTCCGAGCGAAGCCACAGATCCGTATCCGCTTCCGAAGGGCCCAAATTCACTGTAAGCTTGTTAATTTCTAAAATAGATAATTTAGAAGATTTAATTTCTTATTTGTTAAAGAAATTAGCTAAATCCAACGTCCGGATCAAGTCACTCCAAAAGGAGGTAACAACCCTTAAGGAAATGACTAACTTCGAATCCTTGCCTGACCCAGTTCAGACTGGAAACTCAACTCAAGTCCAAAAGCTTAAGGAAGAAAATTCCAGCCTGAAAACTCAGGTTAAGGATTTGAAGAACATGTTGGAATGATTTTCTTTGGGGTCCAAGAACCTTGACCTAATTCTTGGAAAACAAAGAGTCATTTACAACAGATTCAGATTAGGATTTAAAACTAAAAAGAAATATCGATCCTATCTAACTTTAGTAAACAGACCAAATAGTAAGATAGTCCAAGCATGGGTACCTAAGTCCAACTTGGTCAATCAAGTTGAACTTGGTCAATATTGGGTCCCTAAGGATCAAGTACATTACCTTGATAGACCATATCGAGACTATGATCCAGGAGGAGCCAATAGAAAAAACTATCTTAATAAATAAATAGAATTGTTTGATGATTGTTTATTTACTTTCTTGTTAATATGCATGTTTAGATTATGATAGATTAAGGACCTATGCATAATTTACACTTGTTCAGTTAAACCTAGGAATTTCAAAAAGAAAATTAAATATGTCATTATTTGAGCGGTTCTGTCTAGGAAGTGATGGATGATCCCATAACCAAGAAGGTCTAGTGCCTCGCCACGACTTGGGAACCAACCTTTGAAATACATACTTAATTGACTAATTAGAAAACCTAAGTTTAACTCAAATATAAATTAATCCTCACAAATAATTCAAATTGACGATAATCATCTCACAAAACTACTTAGAATTCCCAAATTGATAGCTAGAATCGGGTGAGATAGATATAGGATGAACTTAGTCTAATTTACCTAAATAATAATAATTAAATATTTTTTAAAAATTATTTAAAAATCATTTAAAAAAATTATATAAAAATCTTTTGAAAAATTATTTTTAAAAAAATATTTTAAAAATCTTTTGAAAAATTATTTAAAAATCATTTTAAAAATTATTTAAAAATCTTTAGAAAAACTATTTAAAAATCATTTAAAAATATATTGAAATTTTTTTTAAAAATGATTTAAAATTATTTTAAAAAACTATTTTAAAATCATTTTAAAAAATAATTAAAAATCATTTTAAAATCTTTTGAAAAATTATTTAAAAATCATTTAAAAATTATTTTAAAATTTATTTAAAAATCATTTGAAAAATTATTTAAAAATCATTTTAAAAATTATTTTAAAAATCCTTTTAAAAATCAATTTAAAAGTTATTTAAAAATCAATTTAAAAGTTATTTAAAAATCATTTCAAAAGTTATTTAAAAATCATTTTAAATATCATTTTAAAAATCATTTTAAAAGTTATTTAAAATTCAATTTAAAAATTATTTTAAAAGTTATTTAAAATTCAATTTAAAAATTATTTTAAAAATCATTTTAAAAGTTATTTAAAAATAAATTTAAAAATTATTAAAAAATCATTTTAAAAAACCTTTTAAAAATCATTTTAAAAATCATTTTAAAAGTTATTTAAAAATCAATTTAAAAGTTATTTTAAATGTTAGTTAGAGCCCTAGAGCCAATCATTTGATGATTGTATGGACTCATGTATAGCATATTCTTGTATATATTAAGGCATTTGGTTTTTGATTATTATGCTTATTTGTATTAGTGTCAGATAAAATAAGTATAGTAACGTCCTTGAGTAGAAGGTTCTTACCTATATCAATCGATTGGTTGAATCGATAGTGAGATGATATAGGGAACACTACTCTAAATCATTCCTAGTTGAGTATTAACATTCAGGGACAATGTTAATACAATAAGACTAGCATGTAGGTCAGCTCGATGACTTGATCTCACAAGTCATGGATATAGAGATATCAAGCTGACACATGGGTATGCATTAGAGAATGTATACTGAATGACCCGCCATGAGAAAGTATCATGGATCGTTATATGAGTGTCATATACTTTCTCATGTGGCTATTAGTATGACTATTAGTCCTTAGATCTGAAGTCACCATGGATCCCTACATAAGGAGTTATGTACTTTGGTTTGGTCAAACGTCACCCGTAACTGGGTGGACTATAAAGGCGATTACTGGGTATATAACGAATTATGTAGAGGGATGTGAGTGATGTAGATGGGATCTATCCCTCCCATATGACGGGAGCGACATCGGTATTCTTGATAGAGTGAGACCACTAAGTGCATGGCCATGCCCAAATAAGTCAACATTAGATGTTGAGCTCATTTGATCGAGTGAGTCTACTTGGAGTTCAAGATTTAGATTGATTAGAGGATGACACGGTCTATGCCTCACATTGATCAATCTAGATGTCTAGGATAGAAGGACAATGTCACATATTGTGAGGAGTCACAATTAGTAGTCACAAGGTGATGTTGGATCTCAACATTTCTTGTAACTTGGGTAGCAATGATGTATTGCTAGATGTCATTATTGCTTATGTTTCTAAAGGAGTTTAGAAACATTGCCAACGTTACAAGAACCTATTGGGTCACACACAAAGAATAAGTGGATGGAGATTAGGTTCATATGATGAACAAATTGGATTCGGTTCATATGATGCACCAAAGATTGGATTCAAATTAGACTTATTGAGTTAGACTCAATTAGATTCAATTGTTGAATGAGTCTAATTTAAATTTGATTCATTGAGTCAATTTATATTAATGAATTGAGATTCATTAAATTAAAATTGACTTGAATCAAAGGTTGGATTTAGCTCAACAAGGAAGACAATTGGTCAAGTTTGACTTGACCAAGTAGAAGTTGAAACATCAAGTTTGACTTGATGTATTGCCACATCATAAGGATGACTCATCCTTGCCACATCACCTCCACCTCATGAGACATGCCACCTCATGGGGGTTACACCTTCCTCTTGGTTTTAATGTGGCCGGCCACATTAATGGGGAGGTTACATTGTGTGGCCGGCCACACACTAATGAGGAGGGGTTTTTCATTTGGTGTATTGATTGTGTGGTAATTGGATCTTCTTCTTCCTTTCTTCTTCCCTCTCTTAGTTAGTTGTTGTCGTGACTTTTGATGGTGGAAGAAGGTGGGTGAGTGAGTTAATCCAAGAAGTCCAAGAAGAAAGGTAATATTTTTAGAGGAGTGCATTGTATTCTCTTCTTTGCTTTCCTTTCTTCTTCCATTCCCATCCGAGAGCCCTAGAGAGAGTGCTAGCACTCTTGGGGTCTTTCTTCTTCATCCTTGAGTGCTAGAGAGTACTTCTTGTTCGTGTGGATATCACTAGAGAAGTATCTATCTTGATACTTTGGAGATCCGACACGTACCTTGGACAAGCGGGATTTTGCGAGGGCACGCATCAAAGGTAAAATGTTTTCTTTGTAGATCTACTGTAGATCAAAGTATTAAAACTCGTACTCGTGTTTTCCGGAAATTTTATTTGCACGGATCTACGGCTTTGGGTGACTCGGGGTTTCCACGACGCGAAAAGCGGTTTTCGCGGCCCGAAGAACCCAACAGTGGTATCAGAGCCACGTGCAAAGACTTGTACGAGTTCGTTTTCCGTAGAAGCGAAGCACAAGTGTCTCGGCACTTGTAGGCTTCGGCTACCGGAAAGTTTTCTTTTAAACGGCTTCGTTTTGCCCCAAATCCGTATGGGACAGCGGGGTCGGGTGCCATTAGATCGCAAAGGAGCAACTCACGATGGTTAGATCGTGGGTAGGGGCATTGCCCCTAACCCCGCAAGGGAATTTGCTTCGCGATTGCACCCGAAATCGCTAAAAACGAACCCGCTGGGAAGATTTTTCCGAAACGGCAATGTCTCGACCCAAATCGTTTTGGGACAGCGGGTTTAGGCGCTGTTGGATCGCAAAGGAACCCTCGCGATGGTTAGATCGCGGGTAGGGGCGCTGCCCCTGGGCCCCGCAAGGGGATCCGTTCCGCGATTGCGCCCGAAACCGCTAAACGGGACCACCGGGAAATTTTACTCATAAAAATTGTAAAAATTATTTTTAAAATTACATAAAAATTATGAAAAATATATAATTTTGAATTATATATTAATTTGTGATAGTCATGGCCCAAAATACCCAATAAGATTGGATTTGTGTTGTAATTCATAATACGGCCTGCGTGCCGTCATATGATTGTGTGTGCTGTATTTTTATTTTTTCACGGCCTGCGCGTCGTGCCTTTCTCTTATTCTGGTTGTAAATTAGATTTAGACTCGAATGTAACTCGAGTTTCAAATTGTAATGTACAAATTGGAGCGGTGGAGGGTCCACACGAGATGGAGTTCCGAGGCGGGCACGAGCAACACAAGGTGGTCAAAGGGAGGAGCTTGGAGAAGCTGTTGACCCTAGGTTGACCATTCGATCTTCTCATTGGCTTGAGAAGATCGTAGTAGGGCCATGACTAAATCACAAATAGATTAATTAATTAATTGTTATGTATCTGATGCATGTTTAATAATTAATTAATTAATTAGTGCCTTAACGATTAGATTAGATCTAAGTCGTGCACATGATGCACCCTTGCGATTAGATTAGATCTAAGTCGTGCACAAGATGCATCCTTCTCGATTAGATTAGATCTAGATCGAACCAACTCTAAATGCCTAACCGTGCCGTGATACCTATCACTACCTCGATCACATGTATTGTTGAATCTGCCAAAGCAGAGCAATACATATTATCTTGGTAGAGTACGGAGGGACAATCTTGGTCCCGCCTATCAACGCATGGGTGAATACAAACTCAATTAGATTGAGTATTCTTAGTTACTCGGTTGGATCGAGTCAACTATAGGCATTCTTCCAACAGTTGGAAAGGTAGGACAAAATCACGTTTATATTAACTCTCGGGCGTATTAGCCAAAGCTAACTCGAGTTTTAATATAAATATGGATCTTGATCCTATAAACAAGAGTTGCATAGAGATGTAATTGGTAATCATTACCTACCGATCATACTAAGCCTTGGGCGTATTAGCCAAAGCTAACTCAAGGGTTAGTATGTTGTGGATCTTGTCCCACAAGAATTATAGTATTCAGTGGGAGTATCATTTAGTTAAAGGCCTAATTAAATGATTTTAAAAGAATATGATATTTATTTCTGCAAATTTTCTGTTGTAGATAACCATGACGTCGAACACAAATTCCTTCTCCCTGCGATCTGTCCTTGAGAAGGACAAGCTCAACGGAGCGAATATCCTGGACTGGTACAGGAACTTGAACGTAAACTGTACGTTCTGGAGCAGCCCATTCTGGAGGCTCCTCCTGCCAATGCCCCGCGAGCAGACAAAGATGCTTACAAGAAGCATCAAGACGACGCATTAGATGTGTCCTGTCTAATGCTCGCAACTATGAACTCTGAGCTTCAGAAGCAACATGAGTTGATGGGTGCTTATGACATGGTTGCACATCTTCGTCAACTATATCAAGGACAAGCAGGGCACTGGAAGAGGAACTTCACAGGATACCTGGAAGATCTTAAGAAGAAGAGAAATAAGATTTCTACTTCAGGTATAAATGTTATAGAAGTCAACCTCTCTATTTCTTCGTCGTGGGTATTAGATACCGGATGTGCTTTGCACATTTGTACTAATGTACAAGCACTGAGAAATAGCAGAGCATTGACAAAGGGCGAGATAGACCTACGAGTAGGCAATGGAGCACGGGTTGCTGCTGTTGCTGTAGGGACTTATTTTCTATCTCTGTCCTCTGGGCTTATACTAGAGTTAGACGATTGTTGTTATGTGCCTGCATTGACTAAGAACATTATATCAATTTCTTGTTTGGACAAGAAAGGATTCTCGTTTATAATAAAGAACAAATGTTATTCTGTCTATTTAAACGATATGTTCTATTGTAGTGCACCTCTGATGAACGGACTCTATATTCTAGACCTTGAGAGCTCTATGTATAACGTTAGTACCAAGAGGTTCAAATCGAATGATATGAACCACACCTATCTCTGGCACTGTCGCTTAGGTCATATAAATGACAAGCGCTTATCCCAGCTCCATAAGGATGGTTTGCTGGACTCATTTGATTTTGAATCATATGAGGTATGCGAGTCATGCCTACGAGGCAAGATGACCAAGACTCCCTTTAGTGGGCACAGCGAAAGAGCAACTGATCTGTTAGGACTCATACATAGTGATGTATGTGGCCCTTTCAATGTTGCAGCTAGAGGCGGTTATAGGTACTTCATCACATTTACTGATGACTTCAGTAGATAGGTTATGTGTACTTGATGACACATAAGTCAGAATACTTTGAAAAGTTCAAAGAATTCAAGAATGAAGTACAGAACCAGCTTGGCAAGAGTATTAAAATACTTCGATCAGATCAAGGTGGTGAATACTTAAGCCATGAGTTTCGTGACTATTTAGCTGAGTGTGGGATTCTATCCCAACTCACTCCTCCTGGAACACCACAGTGGAATGGTGTATCCGAAAGGAGGAATCGTACCTTATTAGATATGGTACGATCTATGATGAGTCACACAGATCTTCCGACATATCTTTGGGGATATGCTCTAGACACGGCAGCTTTCATTCTCAACCGAGTTCCATCCAAGGCCGTGATAAAGACACCATATAGGATATGGACTGGGAGAGATGCCCAGGTGTCTTTCATGAGGATTTGGGGCTGTGAGGCTTACGTACGACGTCAAGTCTTAGACAAATTAGGACCCAAATCCGACAAGTGCTATTTCATTGGATATCCCAAGGAAACTAAGGGATATTACTTCTACATTCCCAGTCAGCACAAGGTAGTTGTGGCAAAGACTGGGGTCTTCTAGAAAGGGACTTTGTTTCTAGAAAGACTAGTGGGAGCGCGTTCGATCTTGAAGAAGTTCAAGATGCGAACAATAGCACTGATGCCTTGATGGAAATTGAACTGGAACCACAAAGTATTTTGGATGATGTTGTTCCACAAAGAGTTGAGGAACAACAACCAGTTCAAGTAGACATACCTCTTCGCAGGTCTGATAGGGTACGTCGTCAGCCTGAGAGATACTCATTTCTCTTGTCTGACCATGATGACGTTATGCTCATAGAGGATGATCCTACCACCTATCAAGAAGCTGTGATGAGACCAGATTCCGAGAAATGGCTAGAGGCCATGAGATCCGAAATGGAATTCATGTACACCAACCAAGTATGGACTTTGGTTGATCCACCTAAAGGGGTAAAACCCATTGGGTGTAAGTGGGTCTTTAAGAGAAAGACTGACATGGATGGACTTATCTATAAGGGTCACTTGGTAGCTAAAGGTTTCAAGCAAATTCATGGTATTGACTATGATGAAACCTTTTCTCCAGTAGCGATGTTTAAGTCCATTCGGATCATGCTTGCAATTGCAGCCTACCATGACTATGAGATATGGCAGATGGATGTCAAAACCGCGTTTCTGAATGGAAACCTACTTGAGGATGTGTACATGACACAACCTGAGGGTTTTGTAGATCCACAGCATACTAGCAGAGTATGCAAGCTGCATAGGTCCATTTATGGACTAAAGCAAGCTTCTCGGAGCTGGAATCTTCGATTCGATGATACAATCAAATAGTTTGGTTTCATCAAGAACGAAGATGAGCCTTGTGTCTACAAGAAGGTTGTAGGGGATATAGTTGTCTTCCTCATATTGTATGTGGATGACATACTACTCATTGGGAAGGACATCCCTATGCTTCAGTCTGTCAAGACCTGGTTAGGGAGTTGCTTCTCAATGAAGGACTTAGGTGAGGCATCCCGCATTCTAGGGATACAGATCTATAAAGATAGATCAAAGAGATTGCTTGGCCTAAGTCAGAGTACATACATTGACAAGGTACTCCTTCGGTTTGCCATGCAGAATTCCAAGAAGGGATTTCTGCCGATGTCACATGGCATGAGTCTTTCGAAGACTCAAGGTCCCTCTTCTAGAGAGGAGAGAGATCGCATGGATCAGATCCCTTATGCCTCAGCCATAGGATCGATCATGTACGCCATGCTATGTACTCGACCTGATGTCTCGTATGCTTTGAGCATGACGAGCAGATACCAGTCAGATCTAGGTGAAAGTCACTGGATAGCGGTCAAGAATATTCTTAAGTACTTACGAAGGACTAAATAATATTTCTTGATATATAGAGGCAATGATGAGCTAACTGTAAAGGGTTACAGTGATGCCAGCTTCCAGACCGATCAGGATGATTACCGATCGCAGTCAGGGTTCGTGTTTTGCTTAAATGGTGGTGCTGTGAGCTGGAAGAGTTCGAAGCAGGACACAGTAGCTGATTCTACAACAGAGGCCGAGTATATTGCTGCATCAGAGGCAGCAAAGGAGGCAGTTTGGATCCGCAAGTTCATCACTGAACTTGGGGTGGTTCCTAGCATCGCTGACCCAGTTGAGCTCTATTGTGACAACAATGGAGCTATAGCACAGGCGAAGGAACCTCGCTCACACCAGCGGACCAAGCACATACTATGACGCTTCCATCTCATTCGAGAGATTATCGATAGAGGAGATGTGAAGATTTGCAGAGTACCTACAGAGGCTAATATCGCAGATCCCTTGACCAAGGCTTTGGCACAGAGAAAGCATGATGGTCACACTAGGTCATTAGGCCTTAGAGCCTATACTGATTGGCACTAGTGCTAGTGGGAGATTGTTAGTTAGAGCCCTAGAGCCAATCATTTGATGATTGTATGGACTCATGTATATCATATTCTTGTATATATTAAGGCATTTGGTTTTTGGTTATTATGCTTATTTGTATTAGTGTCAGATAAAATAAGTATAGTAACGTCCTTGAGTAGAAGGTTCTTACCTATATCAATCGATTGGTTGAATCGATAGTGAGATGATATAGGGAACACTACTCTAAATCATTCCTAGTTGAGTATTAACATTCAGGGACAATGTTAATACAATAAGACTAGCATGTAGGTCAGCTCGATGACTTGATCACACAAGTCATGGATATAGAGATATCAAGCTGACACATGGGTATGCATTAGAGAATGTATACTGAATGACCCGCCATGAGAAAGTATCATGGATCGTTATATGAGTGTCATATACTTTCTCATGTGGCTATTAGTATGACTATTAGTCCTTAGACCTGAAGTCACCATGGATCCCTACATAAGGAGTTATGTACTTTAGTTTCACCAAGCGTCACCCGTAACTGGGTGGACTATAAAGGCGATTACTGGGTATATAACGAATTATGTAGAGGGATGTGAGTGATGTAGATGGGATCTATCCCTCCCATATGACGGGAGCGACATCGGTATTCTTGATAGAGTGAGACCACTAAGTGCATGGCCATGCCCAAATAAGTCAACATTAGATGTTGAGCTCATTTAATCGAGTGAGTCTACTTGGAGTTCAAGATTTAGATTGATTAGAGGATGACACGGTCTATGCCTCACATTGATCAATCTAGATGTCTAGGATAGAAGGACAATGTCACATATTGTGAGGAGTCACAATTAGTAGTCACAAGGTGATGTTGGATCTCAACATTTCTTGTAACTTGGGTAGCAATGATGTATTGCTAGATGCCGCTCATTGCTTATGTTTC
The DNA here is from genome assembly GCF_018446385.1 of Zingiber officinale. NCBI lineage: Eukaryota > Viridiplantae > Streptophyta > Magnoliopsida > Zingiberales > Zingiberaceae > Zingiber > Zingiber officinale. The sequence goes on from NC_055995.1 coordinate 16,722,065, forward strand.
TAAAGGAGTTTAGAAACATTGCCAACGTTACAAGAACCTATTGGGTCACACACAAAGAATAAGTGGATGGAGATTAGGTTCATATGATGAACAAATTGGATTAGGTTCATATGATGCACCAAAGATTGGATTCAAATTAGACTTATTGAGTTAGACTCAATTAGATTCAATTGTTGAATGAGTCTAATTTAAATTTGATTTATTGAGTCAATTTATATTAATGAATTGAGATTCATTAAATTAAAATTGACTTGAATCAAAGGTTGGATTTAACTCAACAAGGAAGACAATTGGTCAAGTTTGACTTGACCAAGTAGAAGTTGAAACATCAAGTTTGACTTGATGTATTGCCACATCATAAGGATGACTCATCCTTGCCACATCACCTCCACCTCATGAGACATGCCACCTCATGGGGGTTACACCTTCCTCTTGGTTTTAATGTGGCCGGCCACATTAATGGGGAGGTTACATTGTGTGGCCGGCCACACACTAATGAGGAGGGGTTTTTCATTTGGTGTATTGATTGTGTGGTAATTGGATCTTCTTCTTCCTTGCTTCTTCCCTCTCTTAGTTAGTTGTTGCCGTGACTTTTGATGGTGGAAGAAGGTGGGTGAGTGAGTTAATCCAAGAAGTCCAAGAAGAAAGGTAATATTTTTAGAGGAGTGCATTGTATTCTCTTCTTTGCTTTCCTTTCTTCTTCCATTCCCATCCGAGAGCCCTAGAGAGAGTGCTAGCACACTTGGGGTCTTTCTTCTTCATCCTTGAGTGCTAGAGAGTACTCCTTGTTCGTGTGGATATCACTAGAGAAGTATCTATCTTGATACTTTGGAGATCCGACACGTACCTTGGACAAGCGGGATTTTGCGAGGGCACGCATCGAAGGTAAAATGTTTTCTTTGTAGATCTACTGTAGATCAAAGTATTAAAACTCGTACTCATGTTTTCCGGAAATTTTCTTTGCACGGATCTACGGCTTTGGGTGACTCGGGGTTTCCGCGACGCGAAAAGCGGTTTTCGCGGCCCGAAGAACCCAACATTAAAATCATATTAAAAGTTATTTAAAAATCAATTTAAAAGTTATTTAAAAATCATTTTAAAAATTTATTTAAAAATCATTTTAAAAATTTATTTAAAAATCATTTTAAAAGTTATTTAAAAATCATTTTAAAAAATTATTTAAAAATCATTTTAAAAATTATTTTAAAATCTTTTAAAAATCTTTTAAAAATTTATTTAAAAATTATTTTAAAATCCTTTTAGAAATTTATATTTTCAAATTGCAATCTTAATTAATTCTTAATCTTCATAATTTTAAATGTTTACTCAGTTCAAATTCAAACTTATATTTTTAATGTCAATTAACTCCATCTCGCTCGGATATTCAACTAACTTAAAAGAACTTGTAATTAAAAAAGCAGAGACTAATTAAAACAGAAAATAGACACAGAGGAATTACTTGGTTTGCAATCAGAGGATTGCTAATCCAAGGCAAAGAAGACGCACTAATTGATTCTCCTCTGGGCGGAGTAGCCTCTTACAGCGTTGAAAGCACAGAACGAAATAACACAAATGAAAGCTCTGGATTACAAGTAGTTGTTCTTAATTAATCATTGCTTCTGGACCAAGGCTATATTTATAGTCTTGGTCCGGGCGCCTGGAAGGGTTCCGGGCGCCCTGGGGGGGATAAATTTTATCCCCAAACGGTCGGATCGAGTCAAAACTCGATCCTGTTGAAAAGTCGATTCCGGGCGCCCGGAAGGGTTCCGGGCGCCCGGAATGGTTCCGGGCGCCCGGAGCCCTAAGGTCAACTTAAATTGACTTTTCGACTCCGGTTCAGCTCGTCTCGATCCAGCTCATCTCGGTCTGGGTCTGTTCGCTCCGGCTCCGTTTGCTTGGGTGATCTCGGCCTTCCGGAATAGGGCTCACCCGAACCCATGTTCCGGCCTTCTCCTCGAGCAGCCTTCCTTCCCGGTTTCTCGTCCCTCGAACGCCGTGCACGTTCTTCTCGTCCGCCGGTGTACTCTTCCGCGGTCACCTCGTCCCTCGAACGCACCGAGCTCGTCGGCTCTCTCCCCGTGCCGTCCTTCTCGTTAGCCGCGTCTTCCGCTCGACTTCCTGTGTTCCTAAGCTCCTGCACACTTAGACACAAGGGTTAAACAACGCAGGACCTAGCTTAACTTGTTTGATCACATCAAAACACCTCAGGGTTCCAACAATCTCCCCCTTTTTGATGTGAGCAACCCAAGTTAAGCTAGAGAAAAACAGATGCAATAAAAACAATTTATTTGCAATTAAGTCCAAAGATATTTCATAAAAAAATTTATATACCTCCCCCTAGACTTAACATTCTTCTCCCCCTTTGATCACATTAAAAATAGGGGTTTTAAGTGAATTTTCCTAAAAAAAATTTCTAAGGCAATTAATATTAATTTGTAAGGCAATGTTTCAAAAGAGAATATCTAGTTTTTTTTTTAAAAAAATTCTAAGTCAATATTCAGAAAATTTTTTAAGTTATTTTTTATAAAAGATTCTAAGGCGATTTAAAAAAAAATGTATAAGACAATATTCATAGAAAAATTTCTAAGTTAATTAAAAAATATCTAAGTTAATAATTTTCAGAAATTTTCTAAAAAAATTTATTTTCCAAAAAAAATTATTATTATATAAATCAATTTTAAGTATTTTCTAACACAAATTGAATAACTCTTTTAAAGCATTAGGTAAATTAAATTAATGCTTTTTCAGTTAGTCAATTAAACTTTTCATTTCGATACTTGGCTTCCAGGTCGTGGCGAGGCACTAGGCCTTCTTGGTTATTGGAGCAACAACCACTTCCTTAGACAAAGCCTCATAATGAAATTAGTAATTTAATTTCCTTGCTGAAAATGCTAAGTCTAATTTTAAATTAAACAGGTTTTTGGAATCCAGTAGAGGTTCCTATCTACAGGGTTAACCAAGTATTTCCTAGGTACATAGATTTTTGATATATTTCTAATTTGACTTTGATGAAATCTATAATACCAATTTAAACCTCTATAATTTCTAAAAGTAGAAAGATTTGAACTTTTATATTTTTTCAATCTTTCTATTTCTTCTTTTAGTTTTTCATTTTCAATTTTCAATTTATCAAAATCCTCTATAAGACATGATTTTGCTAAAATTCTTTTTGTTTCCAAAATTTCATTTTTTAATTTGATATTTTCATTTTCTAATTTATACATGGATTTAGTCATAGCTTTAATACCAAAGTAAAGTTCATCAGGAGGTAAGAGGCATACCTCACTTACCATATCAGACTTGAAGCCTGAATCTCCCCCTGCTTCGTTACTTCCATCTGAGGTCGCTCCCCCTTCATCAATGCTGGGTTCTGATGTACTTTGTCCTTCGTAGCTTGCCATCAGTGCTATCCCGGCATATTCTTGAGCTTCTGATTCGGATGAAGAAGTGTCATCCCAAGTTGCTTTTAGGTTGTGTTTCTTAGGTGCCTTCATTTTGACCTTCTTGAGTTCTGGGCACTCTTCCCTTAGGTGTCCCTCCTTCTGACACTGGTAGCACCGTACCTTTCTTCTACCTTTTTGATTCTTTTGATTCTGCATTTTAAATTTATTAGATCTAAAAAACTTTTTAAAATTTCTTACCATGTATGCTTCTTGATCGTCTTCGGAGTCTGACTCGAGTTTATCCTTCTGGGTTGCGTTCAGCGCCATAGTCTGGGTTGTATCCTTTGTCGTTCCTGCACACCTGGTTTCATGCAATTCAAGAGTAGAAAACAACTCTTCTAAAGTACTTACCTCCAGGTCTTTTGAGATGTAGTAGGCGTCGACGATTGATGTCCACTCCGGAGTTCTTGGAAACGCGTTGAGCGCGTGGCGTATAGTGTCCCGGTTTGTTACCGTTTCACCAAGGTTTTCGAGACAAGTAACTAGGTCTTTTACCTTCGCATGTAGACCAGCTACTTTCTCACCTTTCTCCAGACGGATGTTCATCAGTTTGTTACGGAGGATGTCCCTTCTAGCGAGCTTCGCTTCGGACGTGCCTTCGTGGAGTTCCAAGAACTTCTCCCAAAGTTCTTTAGCAGATAAATAGTTTCCGATGCGGTTGACCTCTTGAGGCGGTAACACGCTCAGCAGGTGATGTTCCGCACGGCTGTTTGCTACCGACTCATTCTGCTCCTTCTTTGTCCAATCGCTCTCTTCTTTTTCTTTTCCATCCTTATCTATTGGAGCTACAAAACCATATTTCATGATAAATCGAATTTCAAAATCTATTTTTAGGAATACCTCCATACGACGCTTCCAGTCTGCGAAGTTCCCCTCGAATTTTGGTGGAACAATGCTTGGTCCGACCATCTTTGTTGCTTCGATCGGCGGTTAGTCCTCCTGAAGCGTGCCTTGCTCTGATACCACTTGTAGGTCCCTTTGGAGGCCGGCAAGAGGGGAGGGGTGAATTTCCCTACAAAATAAAACCAAAAACCCTTCTCGGATATTCAACTAACTTAAAAGAACTTGTAATTAAAAAAGCAGAGACTAATTAAAACAGAAAATAGACACAGAGGAATTACTTGGTTTGCAATCAGAGGATTGCTAATCCAAGGTAAAGAAGACGCACTAATTGATTCTCCTCTGGGCGGAGTAGCCTCTTACAGCGTTGAAAGCACTGAACGAAATAACACAAATGAAAGCTCTGGATTACAAGTAGTTGTTCTTAATTAATCATTGCTTCTGGACCAAGGCTATATTTATAATATTGGTCCGGGCGCCTGGAAGGGTTCCGGGCGCCCTGGGGGGGATAAATTTTATCCCCCAACGGTCGGATCGAGTCAAAACTCGATCCTGTTGAAAAGTCGGTTCCGGGCGCCCGGAATGGTTCCGGGCGCCCGGAGCCCTAAGGTCAACTTAAATTGACTTTTCGACTCCGGTTCAGCTCGTCTCGATCCAGCTCATCTCGGTCCGGGTCTGTTCGCTCCGGCTCCGTTTGCTTGGGTGTCTCGGCCTTCCGGAATAGGGCTCACCCGAACCCATGTTCCGGCCTTCTCCTCGAGCAGCCTTCCTTCCCGGTTTCTCGTCCCTCGAACGCCGCGCACGTTCTTCTCGTCCGCCGGTGTACTCTTCCGCGGTCACCTCGTCCCTCGGACGCACCGAGCCCGTCGGCTCTCTCCCCGTGCCGTCCTTCTCGTTAGTCGTGTCTTCCGCTCGACTTCCTGTGTTCCTAAGCTCCTGCACACTTAGACACAAGGGTTAAACAACGCAGGACCTAGCTTAACTTGTTTGATCACATCAAAACACCTCAGGGTTCCAACAGAAGTGATCATACCTCACTTACCTTGTCGATCTCGTTGTCTGTTTCTCCCCCTGAACTGCTGCTTTCTTCCGACATGGCTCCCCCTTCATCGATACTCTCGATGCTCATTTTGGAAGAGCTTGACTCATAGTTGTCGTCTTGATGACTTGCCATTAGAGCAAGTTCGGAGAATGCCTCGACTTCCGACTCCGACGACGTATCGTCCCACATCGCCTTTGGGGCCTTTCTCTTTTGGATAGGCTTCTTACCCTTCTCCTTATCCTTGTTCTTCAGCTTAGGGAAGTTGTCCTTGATGTGCCCTTCTTCATCATAGTGGTAGCAGCGGATCGTCCTTTTCTTTTTCCCCTGCAGATGGTTAGTAGATCTAGATTTGCAAAGTTTCTTGAATCTTCTTACCATCATTACCATTTCCTCGTCATCGAGAGAAGATTCCGACTCAGGTTCGTCTCTCGAAGCTTTGAGGGCAATGTTGTTCTTGGGCTCCTTCGAACCTCCACATCTTGATTCGTGCACTTCAAAAGTTGAGAAAAATTCTTCTAACGAAATCTTTTCTAAATCTTTAGAAATGTAAAGGGCATCTACTAATGATGCCCATTTGGTATTTCTAGGAAAGGAATTCAAGGCGTACCTTAGCGAATCTCGGTTACTTACCTTTTCTCTGAGATTCGAGAGTCCGATGATGATCTCCTTGATTCTCGAGTGCAGGTGCGCAACCGTCTCGTCTTCCCTAAGTTGCAGGCTGGTGAGCTAATTGCGAAGGAGATCTTTTCTGGCGAGCTTGGCTTCGGACGTCCCTTCGTGCAGCTCGAGGAACTTCTCCCAAAGTTCCTTTGCCGAGTCGTAGTTCCCGATCCTATTGACTTCTTATGGCGGAAGAACACTTAGCAGATGGTATTCTGCTTTGTCGTTCGCCACGAAGTCGGTCTACTCCTTTTTCGTCCAATTGTTTTTCTCCTTACCTTCCGGTGCTGTAAAATCAAATTCCATTGTAAGCATTAATTCAAAATCGGTGGTAAAGAATACCTGCATCAGCTTTTTCCAAGTGGTGAAATGCCCTTCGAATTTCGGTGGTTGGATGCTTGGTCCGACCTGTTAGCTAGAGCCCTAGAGCCAATCATTTGATGATTTTATTATGGACTTGTTGTATCATATTCTATATAAATAAGGGCATTTGGTTTTTGGTTATTAAACTTACTTGTATTGGTGTCAAATAAACTAAGTATAATAATGTCCTTGAGTAGAAGGTTCTTACCTATATCAATCGATTGGTTGAATCGATAGTGAGATAATATAGGGAACACTACTCTTAATCATTCCTAGTCGAGTATTAACATTCAGGGACAATGTTAATGTAATAAGACTAGCATGTAGGTCAACTCGATGACTTGATCTCACAAGTCATGGATATAGAGATATCAAGTTGACACATGGGTATACATTAGAGAATGTATACTGAATGACCCGCCATGAGAAAGTATCATGGATCGTTATATGAGTGTCATATACTTTCTCATGTGGCTATTAGTATAACTACTAGTCCTTAGACCTGAATTTACCATGGTTTACTACATAAGGAGTTATGTACTTTACTTTCGTCAAACGTCACCCGTAACTGGGTGGACTATAAAGGCGATTACTGGGTATGTAACAAATTATGTGGAGGGATGTGAGTGATGTAGATGGGATCTATCCCTCCTATATGACGGGAGAGACATCGGTATTCTTGATAGAGTGAGACCACTAAGTGCATGGCCATGCCCAAATGAGTCAATATGAGATATTGAGCTCATTTGATTTAGTGAGTCTACTTGGAGTTCAGGATTTAGATTGATCAGAGGATGACACGGTCTATGCCTCACATTAATCAATCTAGATGTCTAGGATAGAAGGACACTTGTCATATATTGTGAGGAGTCACAATTAATAGTCACAAGGTGATGTTGGATCTCAACATTCTTGTAACTTGGGTAGTAATGATGTATTGTTAGATACCGTTCATTACTTATGGTCCTAAATGGGTTTAGGGGCATTGCCAACGTTACAAGAACCTGTTGGGTCACACACAAAGAACAAGTGGATGGATATTAGGTTCATATGATGAACCAAGAGGATTAGATTCATGTGATGAATCAAATTGGATTAAGAGTAATCCTAATTGGGCTAATTGAGTTGGACTCAAGTTGATTCATGTGTTCAATGAGTCTAATTTAGATTATGACTCATTGAATCAATTTAATTAAATGAATTAGATTCATTATATTAAATTGGCTTGAATTAAATGGTTGGATTAGATCAACCATGAGAGAGATTAAGTCAAGTTTGACTTGACTTGAGAGGAAGAGGAAGAGTCAAGTTTGACTTGACTATTTACCACATCATTAGTGATTTGGCATTAGGAGGACTAATGATGATGAGCCACATCATCAAAGTGTGCCACCTCATGGGGGTTACAAATCTATTCTCTTTAATGGCCACATTTAATGAGAATGGGGGTTACCTTTTTGGTTTTGAATGAGAATGAATTTTTCATTCACTCACATTCACATTATCTTCTTCCTCAAGCTCTCTTTTTTCTCCTTCTCTTCTCTTGGTCGTGGGTTTCAAGCAAGGGAGAAGAAAGGAGAGTGAGTCTAATCCAAGAAGAAAGGTTAGTGAAAGTCACATAGAGATTTTTTAGAGGAGTGTGTTCTCTTCTTTTCCTTTCTTCTTCTTCCAATCCCATCCGAGAGCATCAAGAAGTGCTAGCACACTTGTGGTGTTCTCTTCTCCATCCTTATGTGTTAGAGAACACATCTTGTTCATGTGGATACTTCTAGAGGATCGTCTACGTTGACAATCTTGAGATCCGGCACTTCCTTGGACGAGCGGGATTCGAAAAGGGCACGCATCAAGGGTAATTTTCTAAACATATAGATCTAAGAGTAGATCTAGGTAAGAAACTTGTACATGTAAAATTTTTGTTCTATACTCTTCGCACGGATCCGTTGACTAGGGAGTTTCGGGGTTTCCGCGACGCGAAAAAGTTGTTTTTACGGCCCGAAAAACCCAACAGTGGTATCAGAGCCACGTGCGAAGGTGTGTACGAGTTTATTTTGGTTTTTATGAAAAATAAACATTCTGTGAATTTCTGTAATTTCATGATTTTTATAGTTTTAAAGGGTATTTTTCTCGTAGAAGCAAAGCACAAGTGTTTAGACACTTGTAGGCTTCGATTACCGAGAAGATTTTTCCGTAACGGCAATGTTTCGACCCAAAACATTTTTGGGACAGCGGGCTAAGGTGCTGTTGGATCGCTTAGGAGCAACTCGCAATGGTTAGATCGTGGGTAGGGGTACTGCCCCAAACCCCGCAAGGGGATTTGCTCCGCGATTGTGCCCGAAATCGCTAATCGAGACCGCCGGAAAAATTTTACTCATAAAAATTGTAAAAATTATGAAAAAATTACAGAAAATTATGAAAAATATATAATTTAGAATTATATATTATTTTTGTGATAGTCATGGACCAAAAAGACCCAATATGATTGGATTTGTGCTGTAATTTATAATACGGCCTGCGTGCTGTCATGTGCTTGTGTGTGCTGTATTTGATACGCGACCTGCGCGTCGTGCCTCCCTATTTATATTCTGGTTGTAAATTAGATTTAGACTCGAATGTAACTCGAGTTTCAAAATTGTAATGTAAATTTTGAAGCGGTGGAAGGTCCACTCAAGACGGAGTTACGAGGAAGGCGCGAGCAACACAAGGTGGTCAAAAGGAAGGCGCTTGAGAAGCTGTTGACCTTAGGTTGACCATCCGATCTTCTCATTGGCTTGAGAAGATCGTAGTAGGGCCATGACATAATCATAAAATTATTTAATTAATTGCTTATGTGTGTATGTGATGCATGCTAGTAAAATAGTAATTAATTAGTGCCTAACGATTAGATTAGATCTAAATCGTGCACAAGATGCACCCTTACGATTAGATTAGATCTACATCGTGTACAAGATGCACCCTATCGATTAGATTAGATCTATATCAAGTATATGATACAACATCGGCGTTTAGATTAGATCTAAATCACGTCAACTCTAATGCCTACCGTGCCGTGATACCTATCACTACCTCGATCACATGTGTTGTTGAATCTGCCAAAGCAGAGCAACACATATTATCTTGATAGGGTACGGAGGGACAATCTTGGTCCCGCTTATCAACGCATGGGCGAGTACAAACTCAATTAGATTGAGTATTCCTAGTTTACTCAGTTGGATCGAGTACAACTATAGGCATTCTTCCAACGGTTGGAAAGATAGGACAAAATCACGTTTATATTAATTCTCGGGCGTATTAGCCAAAGCTAACTCAAGTTTTAATATCAATGCGGATCTTGATCCTATAAACAAGAGTTGCATAGAGATGTAATTGGTAATAGTTACCTACCGATCATACTAAGTCTTGGGCGTATTAGCCAAAGCTAACTCAAGGGTTAGTATGATGTGGATCTTGTCCCACATGAATTATAGAATTCAGTGGGAGCATCATTTAGTTGAAGGCCTAATTAAATGATTTAAAATAATATGATATTTATTTATGCATTTATTTCAGTTGTAGAATTTCCATGACGTCAAACACGAACAACTTCTCTCTGCGTTCTGTCCTTAAGAAGGACAAGCTCAACGGAGCAAATTTCCTGGACTGGTACAGGAACCTGAGAATAGTTCTCACCCAAGAACGTAAACTGTATGTTCTGGAGCAGCCCATTCCGGAGGCTCCTCCTGCCATTGTCACGCGAGCAGACCGAGATGCTTACAAGAAGCATCAAGATGACGCATTAGATGTGTCCTGTCTTATGCTCGTGACCATGAACTCTGAGCTTCAGAAGAAACATGAGTTGATGGGCGCTTACGATATGGTTGAACATCTTTGTCACCTATATCAAGGACAAGCAAGGCACTGGAAGAGGAACTCCAAAGAATACCTGGAAGATCTTAAGAAGAAGAGAAATAAGATTTCTACTTCAGGTATACATGTTATAGAAGTCAACCTCTCTATTTCTTCATCGTGGGTATTAGATACCGGATGTGCTTCGCACATTTGTACTAATGTACAAGCGCTGAGAAATAGCAGGGCATTGACGAAGGGTGAGGTAGACCTACGAGTAGGCAATGGAGCACGGGTTGCTGCTATTGCTGTAGGAACTTTCTATCTATCTCTACCCTCAGGGCTTGTACTAGAATTAGATAATTGTTGTTATGTGCCTGCCTTGAATAAGAACATAATTTCAGTTTCTTGTTTGGACAAGAAAGGATTTTCGTTTACAATAAAGAACAAATGTTGTTCCATCTATTTAAATGAGATGTTCTATTGTAGTGCACCTCTGATGAACGGACTCTATATTCTAGACCTTGAGAGCTCTATCTATAACATAAATACCAAGAGGTTCAAGTCAAATGACATAACCAAACCTATCTCTAGCACTGTCTCTTAGGTCATATAAATGACAAGCGCTTATCCCAACTCTATAAGGATGGTTTGCTGGACTCATTTGATTTTGAATCTTATGAGACGTGCGAGTCATGCCTACTAGGCAAGATGACCAAGACACCCTTTAGTGGGTACAGCGAAAGAGCGACTGATTTGTTAGGACTTATACATAGTGATGTATGTGACCCTTTCAATGTCGCGGCTAGAGGCGGTTATAGGTACTTCATCACATTTACTGATGACTTCAGTAGATATGGTTATGTGTACTTGATGACACATAAGTCTGAATCCTTTGAAAAGTTCAAAGAATTCAAGAATGAAGTACAGAACCAGCTTGGCAAGAGTATTAAGGTACTTCGATCAGATCGAGGTGGTGAATACTTAAGCCATGAGTTTCGTGACTACTTAGCTGAGTGTGGGATTCTATCCCAACTCACTTCTCCTGGAACACCACAGTGGAATGGTGTATCCGAAAGGAGGAATCGTACTTTATTAGATATGGTACGGTCTATGATGAGTCACACAGATCTTCCGACATTCCTTTGGGGTTATGCTCTAGACACGACAGCTTTTATACTCAACCGAGTTCCATCTAAGGCCGTGATAAAGACACCATATAGGATATGGACTGGGAGAGATACCCAAGTGTCTTTCATGAGGATTTGGGGTTGTGAGGCTTACGTTAGACGTCAAGTCTCAGATAAATTAGGACCCAAATCCGACAAGTGCTACTTTATAGGATGTCCCAAGGAAACTAAGGGATATTACTTCTACATTCTCAGTCAGCACAAGATAGTTGTGGCAAAGACTGGAGTCTTTCTAGAAATGGACTTTGTTTCTAGAAAGACTAGTGGGAGTACATTCGATCTTGAAGAAGTTCAAGATACGGATCCTAGCACTGAAGCCTTGATGGAAGTTGAACTGGAACCACAAAGTGTTGTGGATGATGTTGTTCCACAAAGAGTTGAGGAACAACAACCAGTTCAAGTAGACCTACCTCTTCGCAGGTCTGATAGGGTACGTCGTCAGCCTGAGAGATACTCATTTCTCTTGTCTGACCATGATGACATTGTGCTCATAGAGGATGAGCCTATCACCTATCAGGAAGCTGTGATGAAACCAGATTCTGAGAAATGACTAGAGGCCATGAGATCCGAAATGGAATCCATGTACACCAAGTATGGACTTTGGTTGATCCACCTGAAGGGGTAAAACCCATAGGGTGTAAGTGGGTCTTTAAGAGAAAGACTGACATGGATGGACTTATCTATAAGGGTCACTTGGTAGCTAAAGGTTTCAAGCAGATTCATGGTATTGACTATGATGAAACCTTTTCACTAGTAGCGATGTTTAAGTCCATTTGGATCATGCTTGCTATTGCAGCTTACCACGATTACAAGATCTGACAGATGGATGTCAAAACCGTGTTTCTAAATGGAAACCTACTCGAGGATGTGTACATGACACAACCTGAGGGTTTTGTAGATCCAAAGCATACTAGCAGAGTATGCAAGCTGCATAGGTCCATTTATGGACTAAAGCAAGCTTCTCGGAGCTGGAATCTTCGATTCGATGATGCAATCAAATAGTTTGGTTTCATCAAGAATGAAGATGAATCTTGTGTCTACAAGAAGGTTTTAGGGGACATAGTTGTCTTCCTCATATTGTATGTGGATGACATACTGCTCATTGGGAAAGACATCCCTTTGCTACAGTCTGTCAAGACTTGGCTAGGGACATGTTTCTCAATGAAGGACTTAGGTGAAGCATCCCGCATTCTAGGGATACAGATCTATAGAGATAGATCTAAGAGATTGCTTGGCCTAAGTCAGAGTACATACATTGACAAGGTACTCCTTCGGTTTGCCATGCAGAACTCCAAGAAGGGGTTTCTGCCGATGTCACATGGTGTGAGTCTTTTGAAGACTCAAGGTCCCTCTTCTAGAGAGGAGAGAGACCGCATGGATCAGATCCATTATGCTTCAGCCATATGATCTATCATGTACGCCATGCTATGTACTCGACCTGATGTCTCGTATGCTTTGAGCATGACGAGCAGATACTAGTCAGATCCAGGTGAAAGACACTGGATAGCGGTCAAGAATATTCTTAAGTACTTAAGAAGGACTAAAGAATATTTCTTGATATATGGAGGCGATGATGAGCTAGCTGTAAAGGGTTATAGTGATGCTAGCTTCTAGACCGACCAGGATGATTATCGATCGCAGTCAGGGTTCGTGTTTAGCATAAATGGTGGTGCTGTGAGCTGGAAGAGTTCGAAGCAGGACACAGTAGCTGATTCTACAACAGAGGTCGAGTATATTGCTGCATCAGAGGCAACAAAGGAGGCAGTTTGGATTCGTAAGTTAATCACTGAACTTGGGGTGGTTCCTAGCATTGCTGACCCTATTGAACTCTATTGTGACAACAATTGAGCTATAGCCACTACAACAAAATCGCTCATAGACATCGGTTTTCCACCGGTGTCTATTTGATTTTCGACCGATGTCTATGAAGCCGATGTTAAAAGTCTGCCATTTTAGACATCGGGTAAAAACCGGTGTAGTATCACTTAACGACACCTGTTTTCGAATCGGTTATTAACCGGTGTAGTATCACTTAACGACACCGTTTCATACACGGTGTAAAACCGATGTAATATAGTATGTTAATAACACCAGTTTTGGCAGCGGTAAATGACCGATGTAATATTACTTTATAACACCGGTTTAACATCGGTGGAAAACCGATGTAATATGTATTTTTTCTAACAGCACAGATTTGATTTTAAAACCGACAATAACAAAAAAAAATACACAAATATTCACAAATTGTACAAATATTCTTCATTCAATAATATCCATAAAATACACAAATATTCACAAATTATATAAATAATCTTCTTACAACAATATCCATAAAATACCCAAACATTCTTTTTACATGTTTCAACAACTAGCTAATAGATATCAAAATCAAAGTATAACATTCTGTTAACACATTAAGGTACAACTGTCTCAAATGTAATCTAGCATGCATTCAGCCCACTCGAACCGCACTTCATCAATTTCAACTCTGGAGTACTTGAGATTTGTAAACTGTAAAAACACATAAATTCACCATATGTCAAATAACTAAAACAAATGTGTGCATGTATCAAATAAAATAGAATACTGAGTTTTTAAAGGCTGTTGTGGAAGATAACGAATAGAACAGTGAAGGAAGCATAGAAGAACAAAGAAAATGTTCATAGTTAACAAGCAAATGAAGAGATATACTATTTATTGTACTACCTCTGATGCCATCTTCTAAATCTCATAAGCAAGAATGCAACTGTGCCCTTTGTATATACACATGGCTAATAGACATAATACAATAAGGAGCAAAAGCTATAAAATTCACCATCACCACACAATCAATGAAGCAGGCAAACACAAGGTGGGTTGATATGCAGTGAAAGTGTTAATTAAGTGGAACTGTAGCAAATCATGACTCAAGTCTGAGCACTATTTTAACAATACATTGCAAGGATATCTGAAGGATGTGAACACTGTATTAGAATTGTACAAGGCATCACAAATCAAAATATTTCCCTACGAGCAAGGTTTAGACAAATTAGCCTCCTGGTCAAGAATGTTTTTGAAAGAAGCATTAACCACCAACCGAAATCACGAACAGTACCAGATGCGTTTACAAGAGGTAAATGGATATTACTTGCAAAGAAAAATCATGTCTGAACATTCATAAATTTGGAGTTTTGTTCAGGTGGATTATGCTCTAAATTTTCCGATTTGGTCCAATCTGGAACGTTTAGAACATAAAAATACCATTGAGAACTTCACTCTTGGCAACTTGCAAGTTCTCAAAACTTCATACGAGTAAGATTCCAATATAATGTGTAACAACAATGTCTGTTGTCAACTTTCTGCATATTATGCTCCTGATTTTTTTGAACCTGTAAATAGGCGTTATAGCATAAAGGATAGGGATCTAGTGGAATTGGCATTGGTTTCCTTTGAAACTTCTCAACGTATATATCAGGAAGAACTCCAAATACTTGACAAGTATTTCCACTATTCTATTACCTACATGACTAGATAGTTTAATCCTCCTCTTTTTCTTTTTCAGTGATCATATTTCTTGAATTTGACAGTTGGGTGAAAGATAACAAACTAGATCAACTGGAACATAAAGAACATATCCCAAATTCAAGAACATAAAGATCCTAACATATCACACTTACAAAAAAAACTTTCTCTAATAAAGAAACATGATAACATCTAATAAAGTAGGGTCATACTTGATGGTAGATGTACAAAAAAAAATTGGTTCTCAAAATTCAGAAAATACACTTAAACAATAAAAAAAACTTAGTTTAGAGTCACAAAATGAACCTAATCTCTAATTCCTTTCTTCTTAGGCAATCATTTAGTCTCCAACTAGTATATGGTTTGTAACAAAAGCATAGCATTCGGTTTGTATAAAAAAAATCATTGTAACAAATGCATAGCATCCGGTTTGTATCAAAAAATCATAGCAAGCACCAGGGGAACTAAATCAAAATTATCAAAATCACCAGGGGTAAATATTTTATTATTACCATTGCTGGAAGTGAATCCTTGTGGTCAACTCCAAAATTTTCAATTAAATCTTTCATATATCGCATGATATAGAAACCACATTACTCCGCATCCGGTTGTTGAGGAGCCTATGTTAGAAAAGAAATATTGGAATAACTCCTTCAAGGATAGTGAAACAGTTGCTAATCAAAAGGACATACCTTGACAACTACCCATGTTGGTTGTTTTTTCCCTTTCCTTCCAGCCTCCGCATTATACATTTTCAAGGCCCTACATGCATATAACCCATGGGAATTGTATTGCCACATCAAAATACTTACATGTTTCAACAAAGGTAAGAAAAGAAGCCAAAAAACTTACATGTTGACAACATATTTCCAATCTTGATCACGAATGCGGTGACTAAGAGGATCCAACAAAAAAATAATCTCCTTCTCAACATTGATGATAGTCAAAATCCAGTGAAAACTACACAAAGAAATATAATTAGTGTATATATGCATCTTGCAAGTTCTCAAAATATGCAAGTGAGAGTGATATATAATGTTATTCTTACTCACCCAACGTTGCATGACACAACAACCAATTGACCAGATGAGGTACCAATTAGCCTACTGCTCAAGTAACAAGCCCTTTTATTCAACTGTTCTTGGATGAAATCTCTATTCTGATTTCTTGATGGTACATATTCCACAGGCACTGGATCCACTAATCTGAAATCTTGCAGCAACATCTTTTCCTGCATCTTTCTATATAAATGCCTACAAAGAGTGGATCTGAGCTCAAGAATGGCACAGGTTTTGTTACTAACATCCATGTGATTAGATAATCTTGCTATCAAGTAGACATGGCAATAATTCATATTTATGCTTTAAAATGCTTCATGCCTTTCGGGAACTGACATATGTTTTGGTACTAACATATGCTTTCTGAAACTATTGAGTTCACAAATCTGTAAATTAGAGATATAATTTCCTAGGAAGTTGTACAAAATGTGAAACATAGGGAGGCAACATTTGGTGAAGCTGTGTAATGAGATATAGTAGACAAGCCATGATTCATCAAAATGTCAAACATAAAGACGACTAGGATTACAAGAGAGGAGACTAGTGAGACAGAAAATATCCCAAAAAAATAATGAAATATAAATTAATGAAACACATAAATAAAGTCCAATTCAATTGAAAGCTTACCACATATACACAACTATGCAAGTGTCTGTGATTGGCTTCAATTCACAAAAGAGAAATATGTCATCGCAATTAACATGGACTGTGCGTTCCATGCCAAATACATCAGGAACTAATTCCAAAATCACATTCTCTGTTTCATCAAGACGTTGAAAATAACTATATAAGATGTGTAAGGGTCTTGGCACATTGGACGATTGTAACTTAGACTTCTCTTGTCTGTTGTCAACTTGTTTCTTCCTGGTCTTCTACATATGTAGATGCAACCATATATATATTAGATATGTGACATACTTTAAATGTACACAAAATTTACACAACACTTTATCACATTTACCTCATCCCGCATGTTGATTAAGTGCACAGGCCAAGCCACATGGCCACCTACAGCATCCCCAATACTCTGACATGCAGACGGGATTGCAACAGGCAGTGGTGCTGATTGATCAATTGCTTTATCAATGGCAATCCTCATGCAATTCACGGGTAATGGAACATCATCAATAAAGTTGCCAGGTCCATTAACAGAGACAATTGTCCCATATGCAACAGTCTTGTCGTTAGGCTGCAATAACAACATCACTGCTTTTCCCTATAAGACAAACAATTTATGAATCTTCAACATCACTGCCAAATTCATTAGATACTAACGATGGGATAATAATATCAACGTGAAATATAAATTTAACCTGTAAAGCCGAATCCTTCTCAATAACTTTCACATCATCATCATCATGTTCTTCTAGGCCTTCATTTGAGAGGCGCGTATGACGTTCAACTTCAGGTTGTATATCGATCAGGCATTGTGGTTTAACTGAGCAGCTATCCTTCTCCTCACTGTCAAATTCTCGACCAGAAAGTTTCAACACCATTGCTTCCAATTTTTCTAGTCTGTCGCCTTGATAAGAAAGCATAGCTTTTGCCTCCTTAAACTCTTTCTATTGGCTTTCATAGGCAGCCTTATCAATTTGCACCTTCCCTCTAGCAAGCTTGAAGAAGGATGATGGAGTGACATTTGCTCCTATGCCTCTCACACGTCCACCATGTTCGTTAGAATTCAAGGCCTTCGTGAGAATATCCTCAAATGGTTTGGTAAAGGGCATCTTACCATCCTTCTTTTGGACAATATAATCATCCTGTCATGCATCCAAATACAATAACTTTAAATATATACATATATCATATATGTACAAAATAAGCAATTTATGTATACTTTAGCTTACAATCTTATTCACTGTTTGCTTCAACTCATCGCCAACATATTCCCCAGCTTTGTTGAGCCGCCCTTTCTTCCAGAGGATGGCTCTGTTTATCTCTTCGTCATCACATAAAACACTGGACTGATACCAAAAACCACATGAAGTCAACGTACTCAACAACCATAAGTAGGAATTTATTAATGTTAACTAAATACTTACTATTTCTTCAGACAAACCCGCATATCCTTTTCGAGAAAGACGATGAGGGTATAAGTTTTCCTTGCTTCTCTGACTTTGTAGTTCACTTTTCCTCTACATAGTGATAGATGAATTATAACCACATATATCAACTAGAATTTAAAAAGACCACCTTAAACAACTTACTATAAAGTCTTCAGACATCCGATTAATCACAAAACTACTCCAATCTTCACGTGAAATGCAATGTCCTTGAGGTACCTTATTGAGAAGCTTCGGATTATTTCTATTTGGATGGATGAATTTCCTGGTGAGGTGAGTTTTATCTCGACGCCACTTGGTGTTTGCAGAGATCAAACACCCATTCCTCCATTTTGGGTCCAGTTCGTATGTCAACTACACAAACAAATATCTTAAGTATATAAATAACAGAACAGAAAAAAATGCATCACATAAGAAAGTTTCATGTTACTTACATTGACGGATTCCCATATCATGTTCTTAACTTCAATCGGCACTTGCTTCCAAGAGTTGTAATTAATATTAACTTTTTCTCGAGCAAGCACACCAATAAAACTTTGCAATGCAGAAGCCTTTTCGCCAACTGGCTGTCCATACTCATTAAATTTGACACTTTGTTTGACTCCGTGAATTCTTTGAACAACAAGCTTATTCATTTGTGTACGACCTCTTTTTGATCTTGTTGTTTGGGCCGTCCCATTGATCCTATGTCCTGGCTATCCTCAGCACCCTCTTTTTCATCCTGTTCTTTGTCTTTTGCATTTGTGTGTGAATACTTATCATCTTCACGTGCTAAATGGGCCTTTTTTCTAGTGTTCATTGTGTCGAAAACCTAATCATAACAGTGAGAATTTGAAATAGAGCAGAGCATATCATTCAAAATCACAACAAAGTAAACATTCGTATATTTTAAAAAAAAACTACTACCAAACAATGTACCAAAGTTACCAAAATAAAGTAAATAGTCACATATATAAACCATACATAAAGTTACCAAACTAAAAATTCTCATTGTCAACCCAAATCCCATCACAATCTCCACGAATACAGGATGGTTCATTGTCATCAGTTTCGTCAATATCCATTGATGGCATCCCTTTTGTGAAGCATTGGTAGTGGATTGAAGGATCTCCCAACTTATCATCAGTGATGTATTCAAAATACTCTCTATTTGTAGTTGAAAGTACAATAGACCATGTGGGATCTTGAGGGTCTTCTACATAAAATACTTGCTTTGCTTGAGTGCCCAAGATAAATGGTTCGGATTTGAATCCCATTCTCTTAAGATTTACCAAGGTGAAACCATTATCATCTACTCTAATACCAGTGTTATTCTCTACCCAATCACACTTAAACATTGGAACTCGAAAATCATGGTAATTGAGCTCCCATATTTCTTGTATCACACCATAATACATCATGTCTGTTATAATTGGATTCTTATCCTTTGAACTTGCAACTTGCATTGTTTGTGCCAGCAAGCTTACACTCGAGTTTTGAACAACTGTAACATTATCACGTTCTTTCGTGTAATAAGTGACCCCATCGATCATATAACTAGAGTATTTTAGCACTTGCTTGCTAGGTCCATTTGCCAACAGCTTCACTCTTTTTGATAATTGATTGGAGGAAGATGATGTTGTATTTGTAACCTACAATTCATCATAAGGGGGTTTAATTATTAAAAGTCTTAAAGTTCTTGTGTTCAATAATAAACATGCTAATATTTATGGTACTTACATGTTCATGAAACCAAGAAATAAAACTTCTGTGGTGTTTATCTTGTAACCACTTTGCACCTTTAATAGGAAATTTTTGCTTCAAGTGTGTCATATGTTCCCTAATCAAAAAATTTTGAAGAGATTAATCATATATTTTTTTAAACAATTTCAGGAGATTATTACTGAATTAGAGGGCTTACACAATGTAAGGATCAACCTCAGCTTCATTTTCCAATACATACCGATGTGCTTGTTCCCACTCATCGTGACAACATAAGTGCACCTTGGCACCTGACAGGGACTTAGTGAGTATTGTTTCACGATGCTTTGATGGAATCCATATCGTGTTCATATTAGATAGAAATTCTGAGCAAAACTCTACAGCTTCTTCGACAATATAACATTCATCCATGCATCCTTCTGGTCGATTTCTATTCCGCACATAACCTTTCAATGTTTTCATATATCTTTCAGATGGAAACATCCATCTATACCAAACTGGTCCACACAACTTGACGTCACGCACGAGATGAACTGTTAAGTGAACCATTATATCAAAAAATGAAGGTGGAAAATACTTTTCTAACAGACACAACGTCGTCACAATTTCTATTTGTACTTTATCCAACTTTGAGGCATCTATTACTTTGTTACATAACACATTGAATAAGAAACAAAACCTTGTGATAGCATTTCTGACATGCTTGGGTAGAATACCACGGATGGCAATTGGAAGCAAATGTTGCATTAAGGTGTGGCAGTCATGTGATTTAAGACCAACCAGTTTTAGGTCCTTCATTGAGACAAAGTTTTTGATGTTGGAGGAGTAACCCGTGGGAACCTTAATTCCGAACAATGAATTACAAAGTCTTCTTTTCTCATCCTTGCTTAATGTATAACATGCTGGGGGCAAAAATGTCCTTTTCTCCCCTTTTTGTGGTGCTAATTCTCCCCTAATTTTCATATCCACTAGGTCGTTTCTTGCTGCAATTCCATCTTTTGTCTTTCCTGGCATATCAAGTAATGTACCAATCAAACTTTCGCAAATGTTTTTCTCTATGTGCATCACATCAAGAACATGTCGAACATGCAGATCTTTCTAATACTCAAGTTCAAAGAATATTGATTTTTTTTTCCAGCAGGACTTACCATCATTTTCCTTTGATTGAAAATTTGCTCTAATTTTTCCCCATCGGCATGTAATTCCTTCTACTTTTTTTAAAACTTCATCACCGCTTAGTGGTTTTGGGGCCATAGTAAAGTCTTGCGTCCCATCAAATGCCTTCTTCTGCCTTCGATAAGGATGATCTCTATGAAGAAACCGTCTATGACCTGTAAATGACATTTTTTTACTATGCTTCAACCTTTTTGCACAAGTTTCCTCACCACAGATAGGGCATGCTTGATATCCTTTTACAGTGCATCCTGCAAGGTTTCCATATGCCGGAAAATCATTAATTGTCCACAATAGGACAGCTCTAAGCAAGAATCTTTCTTCTCGGTGTGCATCATATGCTTCAACACCAACTTCCCATAATTCTTTTAAATCGTCAATCAAAGGCGCCAAGTACACATCAATGTCATTTCCCGGCTGTTTGGGACCAGAAATCAACAACGTGAGCATCATATATTTTCTCTTCATACACAACCATGGAGGAAGGTTATAGGTGATCATTATAACTGGCCAACAACTATATGTAGAACTCATCAAACTATGAGGATTGATCCCATCAGTTGCTATGGCCAACCTTAGATTTCTTGTCTCAGAAGCAAAATTTGGCCAATTATGATCCACAAGTCTCCAACAAGGTGCATCAGCTGGATGTCGCATATAGGCATCACATACTCTTTTATTAGCATGCCAAATTAACTCCTTAGATATTTCCTTGCTCCGAAACATTCTTTGAAATCTAGGAATAGGAGGAAAGTACCATAAAATTTTTGCAGGGACTCCTTCAATTATCCTAGAATTCTTGGCCAACTTCCACCTTGACACCCCACAAGTAGGACAATCGGTAAAATCCTCATACTCCTTCCAGTATAAGACACAATCATTAGGGCAAGCATGTATTTTCTTATAAGTCATCCCCATTGCACATAAGCTTTTCTTTGCATCATATAAAGATAAAGGCAATTCATTGTCAACAGGAAGCATTTCTCCAAACAATACAAGTAGTTCAGTAAAACTATTATCACTCCAGCTGTATTTCGCTTTCAAGTTATATAATTGCACAATTGCAGATAACTTTGTAAATTTAGTACACCCAACATACAGGGGTTTCTCAGCATCCTCAAGTAATTTTATAAATTGATCTGGATTCTCTGAACTTTCATATGCAGCATGTACCATATCTATAGGTTTATCAACAAAATAGTTTTCACTTTCTCCAGCTGCATCATTCTCTTTCTTTAAATCTCCTAATACAGATTCTTCCCCATGCCATATCCATTTTTTGTATGTTAAGTCTATACCATTACAGTACACATGTGCCCTTATGCTGTTAATATTAGTGTTCCATAGATTGCCACATTTCGTACAAGGACAAGGTATACTAGTAGGATTAGTAGCATGTTGCAGCGCAAATTGCAAGAAAGATTCTAGTCCAAGTTCAAACTCATGTGATAATCTATCCTTTGCCATCCATGCCTTGTCCATTTTGTTGTACTAATGAATCTAGAATCAATCAAAAATATCAAGACAATTACAACAATGAGCCAAAATTCTTAATCCATCATTATACAAATAAATTAACTATGCGGGTCCTCCAAGAAACCAACTACGCTTACCAAGGAAAGGATACGAATAAATTTCATAAACCAGAAACCAACTACTTCATCATTATACCAATAAATTTTATACCAGAAACCAACTACTTCATCATTATACCAATAAATTTCTAAACCAGAAACCATGACATTTCAGTGAAAACAATTAGCCTAGACATAAAAGAAACTTGATAGTTCAAGGATTACATAAACCCTACTTAGCAACAGGAACTAACAACTCCTCAATCTATCAAACATAAATGATAAAATCAACTCAAGGTAGTGTTTGAGGAAATTCATCAACCACATTGCATGCATCAATCAATTAATACTTGCAAACAAGAGATCAAGAAGAAGAAACTGTCGAAGATGAGGAAGAAATTCAGTAGCGATGATGTATAAAGGAAAAATTACCGGAATGTGAAGAAGGGCTCGAGCGGTGGCAGTGAATGCTGGACCGGAGATGGATGAAGCAAAAACTACTGGAATGCGAAGAAGGCCTCGTCTTCTCAACCAAATGGAGGAGTTGGAGGAGATGCAGTGTGGTTGGACGGAGAAGCAAGTTCGTCGTGTCTTGATCCTGATCGGGAGAGGATCTAGGAAGGGGGGAAGAGGGAGATGAGGTTGAGAGAGATGGTCGAACGACCAGCGGCTAGGAGGAAAGTCGTGGTGGTGTCGTGGTGGCGTCGCGTGGTGGTCGGATGGTCGGAGGTTTAGGTTATCGCGAGAGAGATGTCGCGCGGAGGAAGGGCGGGATAAAGATTTAGGTTTGGAGGGAATTCACAGTGTGCAGATTTTGGCATGTGAGGAAAAATTAAAATATTTAAAAAGGGGTTTATTAACATCGGATTTTAAAAACCGATGTTAAAATCGGTGTCTATTAACCAAAAAAAGGGCGCTCATAGACATCGCCTAAAAAATCGATGTCTATGAGCTAAAATCTGCGCTCATAGACACCGGTTTTTAGAAAAACCGGTGTAAAATACTCAAAGACTTCGGTTTTAGCCTAAAATCGATGTTGTTCCACTGATGTCTATGAGCGATTTTGTTGTAGTGAGCACAGGCGAAGGAACCTCGCTCACACCAGCGGACCAAACACATATTACGGCGCTTCCATCTCATTCGAGAGATCATCGAGAGAGGAGATGTGAAGATTTGCAGAGTACCTAAAGAGGCTAACATCGCAGATCCCTTAACCAAGGCTTCGGCACAGAGGAAGCATGATGGTCACACTAGGTCATTGGGACTTAGAGCCTACACTGATTGGCACTAGTGCTAGTGGGAGATTGTTAGCTAGAGCCCTAGAGCCAATCATTTGATGATTGTATTATGGACATGTTGTATCATATTCTATATAAATAAAGGCATTTGGTTTTTGGTTATTATACTTACTTGTATTGGTGCCAAATAAACTAAGTATAATAACATCCTTGAGTAGAAGGTTCTTACCTATATCAATCGATTGGTTGAATCGATAGTGAGATGATATAGGGAACACTACTCTTAATCATTCCTAGTCGAGTATTCACATTCAGGGACAATGTTAATGTAATAAGACTAGCATGTAGGTCAACTCGATGACTTGATCTCACAAGTCATGGATATAGAGATATCAAGTTGACACATGGGTATACATTAGAGAATGTATACTGAATGACCCGCCATGAGAAAGTATCATGGATCGTTATATGAGTGTCATATACTTTCTCATGTGGCTATTAGTATGACTACTAGTCCTTAGACCTGAAGTCACCATGGTTCCCTACATAAGGAGTTATGTACTTTAGTTTCGTCAAACGTCACCCGTAACTGGATGGACTATAAAGGCGATTACTGGGTATGTAACAAATTATGTGGAGGGATGTGAGTGATGTAGATGAGATCTATCCCTCCTATATGACGGGAGAGACATCGGTATTCCTGATAGAGTGAGACCACGAAATGCATGGTCATGCCCAAATGAGTCAATATGAGATATTGAGCTCATTTGATTTAGTGAGTCTACTTGGAGTTCAGGATTTAGATTGATCAGAGGATGACACAGTCTATGCCTCACATTAATCAATCTAGATGTCTAGGATAGAAGGACACTTGTCATATATTGTGAGGAGTCACAATTAGTAGTCACAAGGTGATGTTGGATCTCAACATTCTTGTAACTTGGGTAGTAATGATGTATTGTTAGATACCGCTCATTACTTATGGTCCTAAATGGGTTTAGGGGCATTGCCAACGTTACAAGAACCTATTGGGTCACACACAAAGAACAAGTGGATGGAGATTAGGTTCATATGATGAACCAAGAGGATTAGATTCATGTGATGAATCAAATTGGATTAAGAGTAATCCTAATTGGGCTAATTGAGTTGGACTCAAGTTGATTCATGTGTTCAATGAGTCTAATTTGGATTATGACTCATTGAATCAATTTAATTAAATGAATTAGATTCATTATATTAAATTGGCTTGAATTAAATGGTTGGATTAGATCAACCATGAGAGAGATTAAGTCAAGTTTGACTTGACTTGAGAGGAAGAGGAAGAGTCAAGTTTGACTTGACTATTTGCCACATCATTAGTGATTTGGCATTAGGAGGACTAATGATGATGAGCCACATCATCAAAGTGTGCCACCTCATGGGGGTTACAAATCTATTCTCTTTAATGGCCACATTTAATGAGAATGGGGGTTACCTTTTTGGTTTTGAATGAGAATGAATTTTTCATTCACTCACATTCACATTATCTTCTTCCTCAAGCTCTCTTTTTTCTCCTTCTCTTCTTTTGGTCGTGGGTTTCAAGCAAGGGAGAAGAAAGGAGAGTGAGTCTAATCCAAGAAGAAAGGTTAGTGAAAGTCACATAGAGATTTTTTAGAGGAGTGTGTTCTCTTCTTTTCCTTTCTTCTTCTTCCAATCCCATCCGAGAGCATCAAGAAGTGCTAGCACACTTGTGGTGTTCTCTTCTCCATCCTTGTGTGTTAGAGAACACATCTTGTTCGTGTGGATACTTCTAGAGGATTGTCTACGTTGACAATCTTGAGATCCGACACTTCCTTGGACGAGCGGGATTCGAAAAGGGCACGCATCAAGGGTAATTTTCTAAACATATAGATCTAAGAGTAGATCTAGGTAAGAAACTCATACATGTAAAATTTTTGTTCTATACTCTTCGCACGGATCCGTTGGCTAGGGAGTTTCGGGGTTTCCACGACGCGAAAAAGCGGTTTTTGCGGCCCGAAAAACCCAACACGACCATCTCGTTGCTTCATTCGGCAGTTAGTCCTCCTGAAGCGCCTCGACTCTGATACCACTTGTAGAACCGTTGGGCCGGCTAAAAGGGGGGGTTGAATAGCCCTGAGAAAAATAAAATCGACCCTTCTCGACTTTTCAAACCAACACTTGAAGAATAATAAAATAAACAGAAAATAAAAAACGAGGCACCGGATTTGACTTGGTTACAACCGGGGAGGTTGTTAATCCAAGGAAAATGATCGCACTACTATCTCCTTCAGGCGGAGAAGCTTTTTTTACAGCAGTGTAGGCACAGAAAGAGAGAAGCTAATCTAAACAGTGGAAGCACACATGTGTTGTTACAATTTCTGAATTCATTGAAAAGCTTCTGGACCAAGGCTATATTTATAGCCTTGGTCGGGGTGCCTGGAAGGGTTTTAGGCATCCTTGGGGGATAAAACTTTATCCCCCAACGTTCATATCGAGATTGACTCAATCTAGTCAAACTTCACGGTCCGGGCGCCCGGAATGGTTCCGGGAGCCCTGGGCTGGTCCGGGCGCCCCGGACTGTACTAGGTGCCCCGGACTATTCCGGGCGCCCCGGACCCCCAAGTCAACAGATGTTGACTTTTCTCCGTCGGGACCTTTGCTCCTGTTCAGTCCGCCTCGGTTCGGGTCTTTTACTCCGGATCCGCTCACTTGGGTGATTTCTACCCTCCGGAAAAAGGATCACCCGAACCCAACTTCCGGTCTTCTCTAGTAGGCTTCCCTCCGGCTTCTTGCCCCTCAGAATCGCTGCGTGTTTCCTTCTCGTCCACCAGCGTACTCATCCACAGTCTTCGTCCCTCGATCGCACCCCATGCCGACCTTCTCGCTAGCTACGTCTCTTGCTCCCCGAGCAATCTTCCGCTCCGGCTTTCATCCCTCGGAACCACCGCATGCTTCCTTCTCGTCCACCGGTGTACTCTTCCGCAACACCTCGTCCCTCAGACGCACCGCGTGCTATCCTTCTCGCTAGCTGTGTCTTCCGCTCGAGTACCTATGCTCCTAAGCTCCTGCACACTTAGACACAAGGTTAGAAACACACAGGACCTAACTTGACTTGTTGATCACACCAAAATAACCTAGGGGTTCCAACAGAAACGAGCATTGGATGGCTGGGATGGAGTGGTGCTGACGTGGCAATCGATTGGGGATGAATTGGATTGATTGGGAGCACTGTTTAAAGCCTGGGCGAAGCATTTTCTTCGCCAGATCTTTGCGATCTTTTCCTGCGAGCTCACAGTGATTTTTTGGCGATCTTCTCTGAGCTTCTCCGCCTATTCTTGAAGGCTCTTGGGGTGCATCCCCAAGGTTCAAGAGGCAACAACAATCAACAAGTAAGCAAGAAGAAGAGTGTATTTCAGTTGTATTTTTGTATCTTCTTCTTGTGTGAGTGTTGTAGTGTTGTGTGTGTTTGGACGAGGCTTCTCCGCCTCCGCCTGCGACCGAGAAGGAGTTGTTTACTAGTGGAGAGTGCTCAAGTGTGTGGATCCTTGGATTAGTCACCTCTTCTTGAGGTGGATACCAAGTAAACCCTAGGTGTTAGCGTGTTGGTTTGTTGTGTGTTTGTATTTTATTTTCCGCTGTATATCAAGACAAAGCAAATCGACGCAAGCGCGAAGAAATGCTATTCACCCCCCCTCTAGCGGGCATATCGGTCCCAACAATTGGTATCAGAGTGAGGTCGCTCTTCTACGGACTAACCGCCAAGAGAGCAAGAAGCTAGAGGAAGAAGAAGATGGAGAGTGAAGTACCTCTCGGATGGGACATCCGAATTCCACCTTCGTACGACAAAGAAGACTTCAATTTTTGGAGGACAAGGTTGGAGACTTGGTTCTAAATGGATTGGAACCAATGGGTGGTCATGAAGGATCCATTTGAAGCTCCATTGGATAAGAAAGGGAAGCGTTTCCGACCTTGACATTGGACAGAGGAACAACAAGAGCAAGCAGAGGCAAAATAAGGAGGTAACAAATATATTGTTAAACATATTACCCTCTAATATTATTGTGAGTGTAGGTGAATACACAAGTGCAAGTGATCTTTGGAAAAAGATCATTGCATATCATGAGAACCCTACACAATTCCAAGGTGTGGAGGAGCCCAAGGAGAAGGGTTCATTGGTCCAAGAAGAGAAGGACCGATCCGATGTTGACATAAGGTCAACATTCGAGGAGAAGAAGGAAGAGGAGGAAAAGGAAGAAGATGAGAGATCTTCTACATCTTCAAGAGAGGAAGAGGTGGAAGCATCCACATCCTCAAGGGTTGAAGAGGTGGAAGCATCCACATCCTCCAAAGGAGAAGAAGCAGATAATGCAACCTCCACAATTCAAGCTACATCAAATGGAGGATTGAGTGCTACCCCTACAAGCAAAGGTATAGAAATTTGCATTGTGAATAATAAAAATCATATCATTTGCTTTGAGTATAGGGACATGTGCACTACAAGAGTAAGTGTCCCAAATTGGCCAAGAAGAAAGGCCAAGTAGTACCCAAGGGCAAGAAGAAGCCCAAGGAGATTGGTACCACTGAACACAAGAACAAGGAGCACATTGTGTGCTTCTCATGCAACCAAAATGGGCATTACCGGAGTCAATGCCCTAAAGGGAAGAAGTCAATCAAAGATAGAGGAGGAAGCACAAGTCTAGGGGGAGCTTTTAAGAGCAAACCCAAGGTAACATTTAATGATGCAATTCCTTTTAGAAATGGTAAAGAGCATGTTAAAAATAAGGTACATCATTTAAATTCTAATTTCCATGAGATTAGGAGGAATGATAGAAGTAAGGACAGATATATTCCCCCTCATGCTAGATTTACCACACCTAAGGTTAGGAAGGTAGATAACTACTTATGTAATAACTCTAAGGACTTTAGATATATGCCTAAGAATAGAAATGCTCAAGGATTCAATGAAAAACCAAAATCTAGGGATTTATGGAGTGAAAATCAAGGCTTGAGGACAAGACTTGATAATTTAGAAAGGACCCTAGCAAGAATGGAAAATATGCTTAGGGGTCAAAATGGACATAACCTAGGAAAAGCTAGACAAGAGACATCCAATGGCTATAGGGGTTTGGGATATAAACCTAAAGCCAAGAAGGATGTGACTTCCTTTCATAGGGTTCCATATAGTTATGGAACCAACCCTAGGATTAGAGGTCAAGTCAAAGATACTAGGGAAGGAATCCCCAAAAGTACTTTTGGCAAGACCAATTTGACTAAGACTTCTAAGAAGTCTAACAAAGTCATAAAAAAGGTCACAAGGGAGACCATCCCTAGAGTTGACCTAGTAAAGGTGACTAAGGCTCCAAAAAGGCCAAACAAAGTCACAAATAAGGTTACAAGGGGAGTTAGCTCTAGAAGTGACCTAGTGGAAGTGACCAAGGCTTCTAAAAAGCCTAGAAAGGTCCTTAAGAAGGTATCTAGGGAAGTCATCCCTAGTGAGTATCTAGAGCATCCAAGGAACACCAATAGGTTTTGGGTTCCTTGGAGTATATTCTTTACACCCTAAATGAGTTTAGAGAGTGTCAACTCCAATTGGAAGGGTAGTTAACTCAACCTTGTTAAAGTTGACACTTGTGAGCATTTTCAAGGTTCTTGCTAACCTTTGAAAATGAAAAGGATTATAAGTGTTACTCTTTGAAAGAGTAAAATGTGTCAAAGTTTGAGGAGTTCAATCTAATTTAAATTGACACACTTGAGAGAAGCAAAAGTAATGCCAAATTTGGAATTCGGTATTTTCTTATGGAATTAAGGAAAATGTAAACCTTAATCCAAATTGTCACTCTTGGAAAGAGTAACTTGTGCCAAAACCTAAGAAAATTGGATTTAATTTTGTTGGGGATCGGACGGTCGGCTAGAAGGGGGGTTGAATGGACGACGCCTCCAAATCCTTGCTTCCTACACTTGTTAGCTTGCGCAGCGGAAATACAAAACAAACAAGCTAAACTAAAGACAAGAATAAGAGAGAATGCAAACCGCTAACAAGCTCGTTTACGTGGTTCGGAGATAACTTGCTCCTACTCCACGGCTGTCCGTAAGGTGGATGATCCCTAAATCCGTCGATGGATTAATCCCCGGAAACTCCGGCTAGCTCAAACCTCCTTGTGGGTGGAGAAACCTCACCACAAACTCACCAAGACCTCTTGGACACAAGGGAAACTCTTGAGCACTTGTAGACTACTAATTAGACCTTAACCAAGTCTAATTTCGTAAGGGATAACCAAGCTTCCAAGCCTTGGTTATATAGGCCGCGGGTTGAAAACTCCGCCTACCAATCGACTGCTAAAACATGCAGTCGACTGCCCTCTGTGGAAATTCGATCGTTACATCCCAACGGCTCGATTCCACACTAACCGAGCGAACAGAGACATTCTGTTCGCTGCCAGTTGACTGCCCCAGTTGACTGCACCAGTCGACTGCTAAAACATGCAGTCGACTGCTAAAACATGCAGTCGACTGCTACAGTAGCACTACAATAGCGCTACAGTACTGCTACAGTAAAACCCTAAAACTAGGATTTTACTCCGAGTACAATCTCTCATGCACTCGTACCCTCACCCTTATGACTCATTTGACGCTTCATTTGCAGCTTTGACCTCTTGCCTTCAAGACTACTTCCTTTGGCTCTCGTCCCTCGGATGCATTCAAGCCCGCAGCTCGTCCCCAATGTCATCCTTCGCGTATGCCTCGAAGTCGCTTCCCTCGGCCCTTGTCCTCGCTGCCTTGTCCACGGTCCCTCGGATGCTCCATCCTTCACCGGACCCGAAGTCATCAACCTGAGTCACATGTGTATCCTGCAGTCCTGCACAACTCAAGTACACATATCAAATACAAGGGTGAACCTAACTTAAACCCTTTGCCCAAACACCAAAGCACATGGTCCCGCGGACCATTGGGATTGCTCCAACAATCTCCCCCTTTTTGGTGTTTGGCAATACGTTTAAGTTAGGGAAAATATATAGCAAATAAACATGCTAAAACAAATGGACTTACGTTGTCAAGGCTACACACTTGAACTTACACCGCCGAATGGACTTACGTTGCCAAGGCTACACACTTGGCAACCGCCGTAACAATGCATCATGCATTGGAACATATCCTAAGGCTCTCCCTACACCTATGCTCCCCATTTGAGCTAGGATTTTACCACAGGCTTTTTAAGGACCTATTACAAGGCTCCCCCTTTACCTAAGCTCCCAATTGAGCTAGGATTTTACCACAGGGCTTTTTAAGAACCTACAAGGTTCCCCCTACGCAAAGGCTCCCCCTTTACCTAAGGACCTATTCCAAGGCTCCCCCTTTACCTACGCAAAGGCATTAAGGTTTTCCCAACTTAACCTTACTTCTCCCCCTTTGCCTAACATCCAAAAAGTTCTCTAACAATATCCCAATTGTTGAAAACTTGTCATCCAAATTTACCCTAAACTCATATATTAATCCCTCATGGATTTCATACACTTGTATGAGTTGACTTGGTCAAAATCCAATGCTGAAAACAATTTCAGACTGGTATCAGTCGACTGCAAGAAGTACCAGTCGACTGCTCTTATCGAAACAACACACAGAAACATTCTGTGCTCAATTTTCATTCCTGCCAGTCGACTGCTAAAACATGCAGTCGACTGGTGCAGTCGTCTGCTAAAACTAGCAGTCGACTAGCACAGTTTTTCAGCCTTTTTCAATATTTCTGACTCAATTTAAAAAATGCACCAATAATTCCACAGATCTCCAAAAATCCCTAAATTTTGTGGAGAGGTCTGTTTTACCCATGTCTACTTGGGAAAAATACATTCAAAAATGCATCTATCACCAATCCCAAGATTGACACAAAATCCAAAACTAGCTTAAATAGTTCAATAGAACCTTGACATAAAGTCCTAGTTTTGGCTTCCTCTTGATGTATTTGCCCATGTCAACCCACAATGCATCCCTAGCATTGATTTATATGGCATCTATACATCCAAAACCAATTATCATGCTATATGACCCCAATGTCATATTTCTTGCATTAAACATAATCTAATTGTGTCAAATCCCTAGGTTTGAGACTCAAGTCCGTCTCCAAACCACTTGACACAATCCATGACCCAACCTAAACTCCCAAGTAAAACCCACCTGAGATCCATTGGCTATGGGTCCCAAATTGACTCTTAGAGCTCCCCCTAGAGCTCTTAGCCTTAGCCACCTCGCTAGGTGACTCATCCACAATGGCTATGCCACATCGTTCCACCCCCGGTGACACTTGGCCTACAAACGTAACTTTCTTAACCTTGGACACCTTGTCCTTGGCTAATTTCTTCTTACCATTAAATGACTTTCCCTTGCCATTTATTGACTTCTCCTTGCTATAGTCATATGCAACCCTAGCATAAGACTTTCCCTTAGCCTTGGAGACCTCTCCCTTGCCATGATTATTTGCCACCCTAGCATATGAACTCTCATTGGCCTTGGAGGGACTAGATCGGTATCCCAAGCCCGATCTATCATTGTTGGGTCTTTGGCTACCCAACATCATCCTTAATTCCTTAGATCCAACATTGAATCTCTTAAGGAATTTCTCCAATTGATCAAGCTTTGCCTTCAAAGCTTGATTTTCCCTTTCTAGGTTCCTAAACCTAGAATCAACATGTCCACCATGGACATTCCTAGACCTACCCTTCCTAGGCATATGCCTCCCCTTCTTGGGATTAATGCCTTGGTTCTCCTTAGGTCTATCATTTCTAGATTAATCATGCATGGGTTTCCTAGGGTTTTGATCTACATTAACCCTATTCCTATCATGATATCTAAACCAAAATTTTTCATTGCTACATAATGATAATCATTATTTTTCCTAGCATGCATGGGAACATTAGAATTCGAATTTGAATTACACTTCAAATTAGGGTATACCTCTCTTACCCTTGAAGCTCCCCCTTGATTTCAGCTCCTCTTCTTCTTCTTCTTCTTCTCCCACTTCTTTTCCCACATCCTCAACCAACTTCTTGAGCTCTCTCCTCCTTGGGCATTTGGTGTGGTAGTGCCCTATTTCACCACAAGTGAAGCATCTAATGTGCTTCTTCTCCTTCTTCTTCATGGCACCATCATTCCTACAACCCAAATTAGTATCTAAAATAATTTGAGTAGGTTTAGGAGTTACCTTCTTCTTATCCAATGGACACCTACTCTTGTAGTGTCCTTTTTCATTGCAACCGAAGCAAATTATGTTGTTCTTTGACTTCACTTCGGTGGAGGTGCTCACTTGGTTTACTTCCAAGACTTCTTCTTCTTCCTCACTTGTCTTGGATTTTTCTTCACCCTTTGAGGATGTAGATGCTACCTCATCCTCCTTCTCCTCAGATGTGACTGAATTCACTTCCTATCCTCACTTGATGTTGAATTAGTCTCCACATCCGATTGGTCCTTCTTCTCCTCTTGGACCACTGAGCTCTTCTCCTTGACTCCTCTACTCAGAATTGTGACGGGTCTTCATGATAGGCAATGATCTTTTTCCAAAGATCACATGCACTTGTGCATTCACCTACACTCACAATGATATTAGAAGGTAATAGATTTAACAAAAATTTTGTTACCCCCTTATCCGTCTCCGCTTGCTCCCTTTGTTCCTCGGTCCATTGTCGAGGTCGGAGGAGCTTCCCCTTTTTGCCCATAGGAGCTTCAAATGGGTCACTCAAGACAACCCATTGGTTCCAATCCATTTGGAACCATGTCTCCAATCGCTTCATCCAATAATTGAAGTCTTCTTTGTCGTACGGAGGTGGAATTCGGATATCCCATCCGAGCGGTCCTTCGGACTCCATCTTCTTCTTCCTCTAGCTTCTTGCTCTCTTGGCGGTTAGTCCGTAGAAGAGCGCCCTTGCTCTGATACCACTTGTTGGGGATCGAACGACCGGCTAGAAGGTGGGTTGAATGGACGGCGCCTCCAAATCCTTGCTTCCTACACTTGTTAGCTTGCGTAGCGGAAATACAAAACAAACAAGCTAAACTAAAGACAAGAATAAGAGAGAATGCAAACCGCTAACAAGCTCATTTACGTGGTTCGGAGATAACTTGCTCCTACTCCACGGCTGTCTGTAAGGTGGACGATCCCTCAATCCGTCGGTGGATTAATCCCGGGAAACTCCGGCTAGCTCAAACCTCCTTGTGGGTGGAGAAACCTCACCACAAACTCACCAAGACCTCTTGGACATAAGGGAAACTCTTGAGCACTTGTAGACTACTAATTAGACCTTAACCAAGTCTAATTTCATTAGGGATAACCAAGCTTCCAAGCCTTGGTTATATAGGCCGCGGGTTGAAAACCCCGCCTACTAGTCGACTGCCAAAACATGCAGTCGACTGCCCTCTGTGGAAATTCGACCGTTACATCCCAACGGCCCGATTCCACACTAACCGAGCGAACAGAGACATTCTGTTCGCTGCCAGTCGACTGCACCAGTCGACTGCTAAAACATGCAGTCGACTGCTACAGTACTGCTACAGTAAAACCCTAAAACTAGGATTTTACTCCGAGTACAATCTCTCATGCACTCGTACCCTCACCCTTATGACTCATTTGACGCTTCATTTACAGTTTTGACCTCTTGCCTTCAAGCCTACTTCCTTTGGCTCTCGTCCCTCGGATGCATTCAAGCCCGCAGCTCGTCCCCAATGCCATCCTTCGCGTATACCTCGAAGTCGCTTCCCTCGGCCCTTGTCCTCGCTGCCTTGTCCACGGTCCCTCCGATGCTCCATCCTTCACCGGACCCGAAGCCATCAACCTGAGTCACATGTGTATCCTGTAGTCCTGCACAACTCAAGTATACATATCAAATACAAGGGTGAACCTAACTTAAACCCTTTGCCCAAACACCTAAACACATGGTCCCGCGGACCATTGGGATTGCTCCAACAAATTTAACTTGGCACAATTGAGAAAACATAAGAAATACCAAATTGGGGTTTTGGTATTTTCTTAGGGTAATTAAAGGGAAATCTAGGTCCTAATGTAAGATATTTACTCTTTGGAAGAGTAAAATGTGTCAAACTTTGAGGATTTGAACTTAAGTTAAATGGACACATTTAGAAGAGGATAAGAAATGTCAAGTTAGGGTTTTGGCATTTTCTAAGAAGGTTAAAGGTGAATCTAAGCCTTAATTTGATTTCATTTACTCTTTTAAAGAGTAAAATGTGCCAAGTCTTAAGGAATTGGACTAAAATTTAATTTGGAACAAATGCAAAAAGAAATACCAAGTTAGAAATTTGGTATTCTATTGAGAGGTTAAGGGAAAATTTAAACCTTAATCAAATTAATTACTCTTTGGAAGAGTAAGTTGTGTCAAACCTTGAGGAATCACATCAAAGGTAAGTTGGCACACTTGGAGAAAGGATAAGAAATGTCTAGTTGAGATATTAGTATGTTCTTAAGGGATTAAGAGCAAAATTAAGTCTCAATCTAAATGTTTGATCATTAAAGAGAATAATATGTGCCAAACAAATATTTGAGAATTGAATTCTTAATTTCAATTGGCACAAATAGAAAAGGGGTAAAAGAAATGTCAGGTTGGGTTTTGGCATTCCTTCAAGAGATAAGCAATCTAGGCTTAATTTTTAAGGTTTTAGCTAAGGTTTAAGGATACTTAGATAAATTATCTAGGTATATTTTAGTTATGCTAAAGTGTCATGATTGATTGCCTATCATATGTCATGACATCATGTGTTGCATTCATTTTTATTATGAAAAACATAAAAATACCATGTCATGTCATACATATATCATGTAGCTATAGCATGTTTTTCTTTTGAAAATTGCTTATTTTGATGTATGCCATGTAACATCATGCATTATGCTAATTTCCTTGTAATTAAGGACAAAAGGCATTTATTAAGAATGGTAAATATCCCAATAAGTGGGATGATACCAAATGACATCCTAGGTGGATGATCATAAGTCTCTTAATGCCTAGATAGATATGTATGATCCCTTAGTTTAGGGAAAAACTAAATATACATCCCACAAAGAATCATAAGGTGACTTGTATGTGTTTTAGCACACATTAGATACAAGTGAGATATTAGGATGGTGAACAAAACTCAAGATGTTGATTTAGTGCATCTTGTTGAGTTTTAGGTTCATCAAAGCACATACTCATGTGACTTCCAATCATTGGGAAAGTTAATGTACAAGTCATGTGCATTGAACCCAAAGAACATGGTTGGATATTGGTTTTGAAAATGATTTTAAAATACTTTTGGAAAACCTTGGTGAAGACTATTTTTTGATAGTGATCATCATTGAATAGTTAGACACAAACTTGAAGAAAACACTAAAGTTTTACAAGTTTTCAAATTTGTGTCAATCTTTGAAAATAAGAAGTATTTTCATAGAAAATTATTTTCCCTTGATAAAGTATACCCTAAATAATGTCTACATGAATTTTCATGATTTTTAGAATTTTGTAGAATTTTTGGGGAGTTTCTGAATTTCGCTGAAATTGAATTTAGGAAATTAGGAACCCAATCGATCAGCTGATCGATTGGGATGGGTTCGATCGATCAACCGATCGATTAGGAAGCCAATTCCCGCGAATAGAAGAGTAGTGCATCGATCAGTCAATCGATTGACTCAGGCTAGATCTATCAGTCGATCGATTCAGAGGGAATTTCTGCGAGCAGTAGCTTGCGGAATCGATCAATGGATTGATTGAAGTGATTTCAATCGATTGAGTCCCAACTTCAATCGATTGAGAAGTCTGATTTTGGCCTGAAAAGCCTGATTTCAACACTTCAAGTCACTTCGAGTCCCGTTAACCACTCTAAACTCCTTGGAATACATTTGTATACGTTTAGGGGGAGTTTTTCATGATGAAAACAAGTATGGATTGGTTAAGAGAAACCAAAGTGAAGTTTAGGATAAGGTTTAGTTTCAATTCTGAATTTTGAAACCTTAAAACTTCAAGTTTTGTTTTTCAAGGGTCATTAACCATTCCTAACCCTTTGGCAAACACTTGTATCCATTTAGGGGGGGGGGGGGGTTTCATGTTGAAAGAAAGTATGGATTGGTTAAGGTAGATTTATGTGAAGTTTAGGTTGGGGTTTCGTTTCATTATTGAATTTTGAACCTCAAAACTTCAAGTTTTGATTTTCCTAATTGTTTAGGAACTCCAAGTCATTGTTGGTGCAATGATAGAAGTTTGACCATGTTTTTAGGGGGAGTTACTTTTTGAAAACATAAAACTCTTTTCAAAGACCTTGGAAGGGGGTTAAACCTTCATGATGAATTAATACTCAGGGTCGAGTATTGGAGAGCAATGGAAGATTGGTTATCTTCATTGCTAGAATGATAAATGCTCTCGGATGAGCATTGTGGAGTAGATTACTACTCAAGGGGGAGCATTGGATTAATGAAGGGGATCAGACCTTCATTGGTAAAGTGGAAAATGCTCTCGGATGAGCATGGAGAAGAAGATTACTGCTCAAGGGGGAGCATTGAATACAATGAATGGGAGTTTCATTGAGAAGTTGAGGCATACTCTAGGATGAGCATTGTGAAGTGAAATATAGCTCAAGGGGGAGCTTTGTTGGCAATGAAGAATATGATATCTTCATTGTGGGGATGTTAACAACATATGAGGTTGTAAACAACGAAGAGTTAACTCTTATAGAGAAGAGTTTGTTTTCAATTTTTGATGTATGACAAAGGGGGAGAATGGAAGGTTAAGTTAGGCCTTTATCCCAAGTAGGGGGAGTTTGCCCTCTGGGAAAGGGAGAGAATGAAGGAAACCTTCATTCATGCCTTGTGATAAACAAGAGGTTAAGGCTATGTGATTTAGCCTTGTGATAAAGAAGAGGTTAAGGCTATGAGATTTAGCCTTGTGATAAAGAAGAGATTAAGGCTATGAGATTTAGCCTTGGTATGAAGAGGAATTAAGGCTATGAGATTTAGCCTTGTGTAAAGAAGAAGTTAAGGCTATGGAATTTAGCTTTGGTATAAAAAAGAGGTCAAGGCTATGAGATTTAGCCTAACTTAGAGGTATTAACTTAGAGGTATTGTCAAACACCACAAAGGGGGAGATTGTTGGGGCAATTTCCATTGGTCAAGTTTGACCAGTTTGACTAAGCTTGAGTTGAGTCAAGCTTGAGTCGGGATTTGAGTTTTGATGTTTGACAATATATGGAGATTGCTGGAGCAATCATCTGGTTGTGGAGATGGCCAAAGGGTTGACTAGGTTGATGAGAATACAAGTCAAGTAGGTCATGGTTGATAGGAGACTTG
The DNA here is from genome assembly GCF_018446385.1 of Zingiber officinale. Lineage (NCBI taxonomy): Eukaryota > Viridiplantae > Streptophyta > Magnoliopsida > Zingiberales > Zingiberaceae > Zingiber > Zingiber officinale. Next base: position 16,760,041 of record NC_055995.1, read on the forward strand.
ACTGGGAAAGACCTAACTGGAGGTTAGGCGTATGGAAGTCCTAACTTGAGGTTAGGTGTATGGAAGTCCTAACTGGAGGTTAGGCGTATAGAAGTCCTAACTGGAGTTTAGGCAGTGGTGGAAGTCTTAACTGGAGGTTAGGCAAATTGGAAGTCCTAACTGCATTTTAGGCAGTGGTGGAAGTCCTAACTGGAGGTTAGGAAAATTGGAAAGTCCAAGTATGATTTGGCAAAGGAGAAAGTCCTGGTGAGGAGCCAGGCAACTGAAAGTCCAAGTGTGATCTTGGCAAAGGAGGAAGTCCTGGAGAGGAGCTAGGCAATTGGGAAGTCCTGGTGAGGAGCCAGGCAACGAAAAGTCCAAGTGTGATCTTGGCAAAGGTTGTAAGTCCAAGCATGTGGTCTTGGCAAGGTAAGTCCTAGTGTGACTTGGTAAGGAGAACTCGATAACTAGGATGAGGCCGAAGGAAGCTCCTGAAGGCAAGGCATGAAGGATGAGAGATATCCGAGAGACGCAAGGCTGATGGAGGAGGTTAGAAGGCTAGTTCGAGGTTGGTAGGGTGTGGCCAAGTGCAAGGCATGGAGACCGAACAGGTCACGGTTGACCGGGAGTTGGGTTTGGGAATTTGGACTTGAGTTTGAATCAAGTTCAGACTGGTCAATCGATCGGGTGATCGATTGAACCAGAGTCCAATCGATCAATGGATCGATTGGAGTGTGCTGTGATTGAGGGAAGTCCTAATCGATCGGTCGATTGATTGGGATGTGAAATCACGATCACAGAAGCGTTCCCAATCGATCGGGAGATCGATTGGGAGCTGCCAATCGAACGGTCGATCGATTGGGCAACAGAAGCTCTCGCGCGATCGCGAGAGCACAAAAAGGCTCTGAATCAATCAGGCGATCGATTGGGAAGTGACCGTTGGGCAGGAAACGACCGATGTACAGCTGAGATGGAGCAGTGCCAACGTGGCAATCGATTGGGGATGAATTGGATTGATTGGAAGCACTGTTTAAAGCCTGGGCGAAGCGTTTTCTTCGCCAGATCTTTGCGATCTTTTCCTGCGAGCTCATAGCAATTTTTTGACGATCTTCTCTGAGCTTCTCCGCCAGTTCTTGAAGGATCTTGGGGTGAATCCCCAAGGTTCAAGAGGCAACAACAATCAACAAGTAAGCAAGAAGAAGAGTGTATTTCAGTTGTATTTTTGTATCTTCTTCTTGTGTGAGTGTTGTAGTATTGTGTGTGTTTGTACGAGGCTTCTCCGCCTCCGGCTGCGACCGAGAAGGAGTTGTTTACTAGTGGAGAGTGCTTGAGTGTGTGGATCCTTAGATTAGTCACCTCTTCTTAAGGTGGATACCAAGTAAACCCTAGGTGTTAGCGTGTTGGTTTGTTGTGTGTTTGTATTTTATTTTCTGCTGCATATCATGACAAAGCAAATTGATGTAAGCGCGAAGAAACACTATTCACCCCCCCCCTCTAGTGGGCATATCGGTCCCAACAGAATGGGTGAGAAAGAACATTAGGAAAATATAAAATATTTTTTAATTTACATGCTTGGACTGTAGGATCATCAAAATTTTTAAGCATTAATTAAGGGGGAGTGAAGGGAGTTAAGTTAATGTTTTTGTTCAAAATATTCTGAGAAAGAAAGTTCATTTCTTTTTTTTTAAAAAAAACTATTTTTGGAATAAAAAAAAGTTATTTTTGAAACTAAGTTTTTATAAATCTCTATTTTTAAAGCTAAGTTTTGATCAAATTATTTTAATTAAGCTTTTTATCAATTTCTTTTAAGACAAAGCCTAGCTAAATCTTTGTTAAAATTTAAGTATTTTCAGCTAAGATATGAAAAAAAAATTTCAAAAACTTATGTTTATTAAAATTTGTTTTCACATATTTTAAAGCTAAATTTATCAAAGTGTTTTTAAGTTAAGTTTTGAAAACTAAGAACTTGACAAAACATTTATTTTCAAAAATTTAGCTAAGTCTCTGTTGAAAATATATAAACTTTTCTAAACAAAATTTTAGGTTAGCTTTCCTTTATAAATCAAGTTAAATGATTTTTAAAATGTTTTAAGTTTGTAAAAGACTTAACTATGTAAGTATTTTGCAAAGGCTTTTCAAATCTAGCCAAGTGTTTTTCAAAGCAATTATTTTCAAATGCTAAGTTTTTGTTAAAAGCACTAAGTATTTTCTAAGGCGTTTTCAAATTTAAGTGTTTTTCAAAATAATTCTTTTTTGAAATGCTAAGTCATTTTCAACTATTTAAACAAAAAAATAAAGTGTTACTCCTCAGGGGGAGTTGAACAACCCTCTCTCTACTCGTTTTCTTTTTTGATTTATGTCAAAGGGGGAGAGAAGAGTCAAAGTTAAAGAGAATTAAAAATTAAAAATTTAAACATAAGGAGAAGCATAGGTTTTACAAATTTTTCATGCTCATGTTTAAATTTCGTATTTATTGTCATATTTTTTTACTTAACTTTGAACCGTGTTGTCATAATCAAAAAGGGGAGATTGTTAGTGCAGGAAGCATCCGATGATTAAACCTATGTTTTGATTATGTCAAAGAATTCAAGTTAAGTTGTGTTGTTATCTAATGTGATTGAATGAGTTTGCAGGAAAGTCCTAACTGCGGTTAGGCAGGTGAAAAATCCTAAGGGGCGGTAACCTTAAGTCCTAGGGGGTGGTAACCCTAGGTGGTGGAAAACCCTAAGGGTGGTAACCTTAGGTCCTAGGGGATGGTAACTCTAGGTAGAGGAAAATCCTAAGGGGGGTAACCTTAGGTCCTAGGGGGAGGTAACCCTAGGTGGCGAAAAACCCTAGGGGGTGGTAACCCTTGGTCCTAGGGGGTGGTAACCCTAGGCGGAAAGTACAGTCAGTCTGGAGGATCAAACTGGCATCAGGTATGATCTCCAGAGTCGAGTAGGTGAGGACGCGTTCCCCGGAAGAGGGAATAGTAGGCGTCGGTTCGACCTAGGGGTTTTGGTCGAAAATTCGAAGTCAGAACCGAATAGACTGGAGACTGTCGAACACTTCATTTAATGTATTTATATGTGCAAACTTTGTTTTACAGGATATGTTTGTGTTTTGGGACTAACATGTCTTGCAGTTACAAATGAACAAGGTTTTCCCTCGGATAAACAGTATCCGAGGCTCCTCCATGGAGCTTGGAGGCGCCTCGGGTGCAAGGGGTAAGCTGGCTGCGAAGTGGAGCTGGAGGCGCCTTGAGGGAATCAGAGGCACCTTGGACCACTGCTTGGAGGCGCCTTGGACTAGCATGGAGGCGCCTTCAAGAGGATCAGCGATGCCGATTTCAGCTCTCATCCACGCGGCTGATTCAGCAACATTGAGGCACCCTCGAAGGGGTTTGAGGCACCTCAAAAGAGCTTTATAAGGGGTCTCGAACAGCAGGTTCAATACACAAATTCACAAGTGATCTAGCCGTTGTTTGCTGCCTAAGAGACACCCAGAAGTACTGTTACAAGCCTTCGACGACCCGGAGCTTCAGAATCTACTTCTTTTGGTGTCGGTATAGTTTTTAATTACTATTAAGCTATAGTACTTGTGTAAACTTTTGCGTGATATAGTTGTTGCCCAAAGTAAACTCTCAAAGAGCGTGGGCCTTGGAGTAGGAGTCGCCCTAGGCTCTGAACCAAGTAAACCATTGGTGTCTTCTGTGTGATTGCTTTCATTTCCACTGCGTTTATTACTCAATAGTTTTCCGATTATGACACGTGAAAGCCACGAGTGCTATTCACCCCCCTCTAGCACTGTCTCAATCCAACAAAATTTTTCAAATTTTAAATTTCCCTTGCCGCTCTCTCTTTCTCGCTCTCGCCTTTTCCTTTGTCGTCGTTTTCTATCGCAGCGCGCTCCTGCCGTGCAAGCAAAAGCAAAGGCGCTGCAAGCTACTTGGACAACTTACAGCCACATGCTTGTTCTCGATCTAGATGGAAGCTCGAGAAACTGCCACCGAACACATAGCCGACGCTAGTTTGCTTACCACCCCTCTCCATTCTCGATCATGAGCTTTTCTCCACTCCATTGTTTGGTTTTCAGCTCTATACAATGATATATCCTACAACGTATAAGTCCTAACTGCTTTCTTAACAGCTTTTTCTTATATGATTTATATGGAACTTGCCAAACATCAATTCCACCATTTTATAACCAATGGTAATTCGTTTCATTTTATTTTATAATTCCATTAATCCATGATCCTAATATATATTAGAAGGATTTATACTACAATGTACAAAATCGACGTCTGCTACAACGCCTACAACCACTTTCCACATTTGTTGTCTACTTATTTTTATTGGACATAGAACTACTATAACGTTGTAGTAGCTACTTGAAATGTTAGCTACTACAATGTTGTAGCAACTACTTGGAATATTAACTGCTAAAACGGCATAGTAGCTACTTTAATAGCTAACTACTATAATGTTATAGCAACTACTTGGAATGTTAACTGTACAATGGTTTAGCAGTTACTTAGAATGTTAGCTGCTATAACGGTATAGTATCTAGCTACTTCGATAGCTAGCTGCTATAATGTTGTAGCAGCTACTTTGCAGGTAACTGCTACAACGGTGTAGCAGCTAATTGGAATGTTAACTGCTACAATGGTGTAGCAGCAACTTCGATGGCTAGCTGCTACAACATTGTAGCAGCTACTTCGATGACTAGCTATTACAATGTTGTAGCAGCTACTTGAAATGTTAATTATTACAACAGTGTAATAGCTAGTTCAACAGCTAGCTGCTACAACATTATAGTAGTTACATTAACAGGTAACTGCTACAATGATGTAGCAGCTACTTTGATTGCTAGCTGCTACAATGTTGTAGCAACTACTTAGAATGTTAATTGCTACAATGTTGTAGTATTATTTTGATGGCTAGCTGCTATAATGTTGTAGCAGCTACTTGGAATATTAACTGCTATAACGTTGTAGCCTCTACTTCGATGGCTAGCTACTACAATGTTGTAGCAGCTATTTAGACAGTGTAGCAGCTACAACGCTGTAGCCTATAGCAGCTACTTCGACTATTAGCTGCTATATAGTTATAGCAGCTACTTCAATGTCTAGCTGCTATAATATTATAGCAACTACTTAGAATGTTAACTTCTAGAATGATGTAGCAGTAAATTGCACAATGTAGACTGCTACCCTACAATAGATGCTCCACATTATAGCAACTACTCTACATTAGCTGCTATAACGTTGTAGTAGCTAGCTGATATCAATTAATATATGACGACTCATCAATTAATAATAATGCAGGCATACCTACTCTAGGTCATTGATCCGTCACTTCAATAGAATGATCACTTATACTTGTTATAAAACATGGGTTGTGAGCACAGGCAGAATCCGACTTTGGTGGGAGCGCAATTTTTGGTGAGTGATGTAACGACCCACCTCCTTACTACCACTCTGAGGGAGACCATTACTTATCTATTACTCTACTTACTAGTGTTACTTATGTCATTATTAGCAACACTTAAATTTATCACGACCCCAGAGAAGTTCCTACCGAAAAATTTCAGCAGAGTCTCCCCTGTACCGGTGACAATAATCATCAATACTTGCAAAATAAACCATCAGCCACATGCGGATGGTATATATACTTCACAACCACGCAGTAATAAAACACAACAACATAAAAAAAAGAACTATTATAGCAATAGCAAATGAATAAATCTCCAACAGTGGGAAACAATCAAACTAACAATGCAGAATAGACTCAATTAGCAACATAAGAAAAAGGAAACAACTCTTTAACAATCTCAACTTCTCTAATAACATTAAAGAAGGACTCTAAACAACTTCTTAGCCAAGTCCCGAGGCTTCCATAGTATAACATCACACACCATCCCCACCATTTTGTCGCCTTCTTCCTTATACTTTAGCTTTTCCTTTATCTGCAGTAGGAGGAATGCAAACTATAAGCCAATGCTTAGTAAGCGCTATCTAACTCACAAAACTCGAAAGAGCATATAATATGAAGAATGCTAAAATTGAAATGCTAAAGAGAAAAGTTACTCATGCTTAACTAATAACAAAACTCTGAAAATAATCTGCATACTCATGATACACAAGAATAAAGCTGCATGCTGAAAGGTAAAGCTAATCATGCTCAATAAACTAATCAGGAAACAAATAAGACTAATATTGCATGCTTCGAATTAAAAGAAGCTAAACTTGCTGACTATAATTATAAGTGAAACTTGTTTCATTTGTTCCAAAACTTATTCTTTATTACTTCAAAACAATAATAAAGTTTCTCTTGGTTAAAAACTTATACTTTAATACTTAAAAATAATAAACAACTTCTTTCTTGGGCCCAGGCGTAGTACCAATGCGCGCTCCCTAATAGAGACTGTGGTAGCTAGTCACCAGTCCTACGAGGGTAAAGACCTTGGTCTTACCAGGGCCAAGACCTTGGAATTGGTCACCTGGATTTGTTTAACGACAACCTTGGAAGTCGGGTACTAGCCTCTTTAAAATAAAATACTTGTTATCTTGTAGTATTCTTATAATAAAATGTCTTGGCATTTCTTTGAGCACTTGGTGTGCTAATGATCCCAATACTTAGAATTTAGGGATCCTATCAAGACCTTGGTCTTTTCTTACTTATAACTACTCATAATCCCCTAAAAGGTTTAATAGAACACATAATTATTCCACTAAAATTCATGACTATTCATGCTTATTTAATGGCACAGAAAATCTAGGCTACATGCACAAAATGAGAAGCTGTGCAGGTTCAGAAATCATGGAGATCCAAGGCTAAAATACCAAACTTAAAGCTAATCATGTTCATTGAATTAGCAAGTCAAAACTAAGCTACAAAATACACCATGTATAGTTGTTCGTGCCCAGTATAGCAAGGAAAAACTAAGCTACAGATAGGTTGTTCAAAACTAAACAATTAAAATCAAGTTTCATGGCAGCAAGGGAAATTACACATGCTCAACTAATTGCTAATGGGAACTACTCAAATTACTTAAAGCCTCTTTTCAACTTCCTATAAGAACTCACGGCAGCAAAAGAAAACTGAAAGTTGCTACTGTTCAGTCCACAGCAAAGAACCAAATACAAGCCGAGCATACATTTTAAGTATACACTGCTTATCAATTCCAAGCCAATCATGTACAAAGAAGTAAATCTATTATGGCAGGTTCCAAAAACAAGGAAGAAGAACTACATCCCTAGTAACCATAATATGTTACAGCAGGTTCCAAAAGCAAAGAAACACTATAATCCCTAACTATTCCCGTGTCGTACAACAAGACCCAAAACAACCTTGGTAAAATAACTTCTGCACAAAATGATCCTAAACAAGAAGGACCCAAATCCCTAGCAACACAAATTCGGAAACAAGGAAAACCACTTATCCAAGGATTTCATCTTTATTCATGTAAATAATATCTACACTTATCCAAGGTTCACCGCAGCAATCATCTAAACATGGAAGCTCACAGCAGATTCAAAAACAAGGAGAAATATAATCCGAAAACCACTCCTACCGCAGGTGAGAAGCTACTTACAGTGATTTCTTGGACTTACAACCGAAGGAGGAAGGAGGTTCTAGGGTTTGGAGACTTGCAACTCTCGGCCTCTTCTTGTGCCCGCGCGTTCACCTTGCCGAGAGGAGCTCGGATCTGTGAAGAACCCGAAGAGAAGGGTGCTCGCCGGCCGCCGGAGTCGCCTAGTTACTTGCTGCGTTTTCGCCCGAGAAAGGGAAACGTCGTCGCTCGCGAAGAGGAGAAGGGGAAAATTTCGGGTTACGGTAAGAAGAAAAACCTAAGTCCTCTTTTATCACTAGGGTTTTTATTATCTAACTACTGTTTAAATATATTTCATTCCATATTCATTCAAAAAACGTTTGTGGAACTGTTGGCTAGATGGGTTCGGTTAAGGTTTGGTTTGGGTCCGAGGTCTTCGGTTCGAATCTCAGCTTGGACATTATTTTTGTCAAAACTTCTTTCGTTTTGTAAAAATACCAAACGACCTCAAAAAATTACATAAAAATACTCTAAAAATTTCTAAAAATATCTAGAATATTTCTATTGCATTTTTAAATATTTTTAAATTACTTTTAGGACTCAAAATGAGGAAATTTGGGTTATTACAATTCCCCATACCTTATAAAAAGTTCGTCCTCGAACTTAGAATAATTCTGGATATTTCTGTCTCATACTGTCCACACGCTCCCAAGTAACTTCCTCGTGCTTCTGGTTCTACCAGATAACCTTCACTAGTGGTACTTCTTTGTTTCTTAGTCTCTTAACTGCTCTGTCCACTATCTGTGTAGGTATGCTCTTGTTGGTGAAGTAAGCATCCGACGATCAAACCTCAGTTTTGATAATGGCAAAGGGATTCAAAGTTAAGATTCCTTGTTATCTAACGTGGTTAAATAAGGTTTCAGGAAAGTCCTAACAGCGGTTAGGCAGGGGAAAATCCTAAGGGGGGGTAACCTTAGGTCCTAGGGGGTGGTAACCCTAGGTGAAGGAAAATCCTAAGGGGGTAACCTTAGGTCCTAGGGGGCGATAACCCTAGGTGGAGGAAAACCCTAAGGGGCGGCAACCTTAGGTCCTAGGGGCGGTAACCCTAGGTGGAGGAAAACCCTAAGGGGCGACAACCTTAGGTCCTAGGGGGCGGTAAATCTAGGTGGAGAAAAACCCTAGGGGGCGGTAACCCTAGATCCTAGGGGGTGGTAACCCTAGGCGGAAAGTCCAGTCGGTCTGGAGGACCGGACTGACATCAGGTAAATCTCCTGAGTGGAGTAGGTGAGGACGCGTTCCCCATAGAAGGAACAGTAGGCGTCGGATCGACCTAGGGTTTCCAGTTGGAAATTCGAAGTCAGACCTGGACAGTCCGGAGACTGTCATTACTTCATATTCATACTATTATTTTGTATTAACTTTGTGGTGCAGGTATTTTTGGATTAACATACTTGCAGGTACCAAAAACACAAAGAAGAAATCGGATGAACAGTGTCCAAGGCGCCTCCATGGGGCTTGGAGGCGCCTCGGGTGTAAAACCTGAGCTGGCGCGAGAAGTAGGCTTAAGGCGCCTTGGATGGATTGAAGGCGCCTTGGACAGCTTGGAGGCGCCTTGAAGGGTTTGAAGGCACCTTCAGGTCGTGGCAGTCAAAGGGTTATCGCAGCGAGCAGATCGGGATAGAATTCAAGCTTCAAGGCGCCTTGGAGCTTGTTTAAGGCGCCTTGAACACTGTTTAAAAGCAGTGGTCGACCAGCAGCTCAACACAACACCTTCTCAAGCAATCTTCTGCAACGTGCTGCGAATTCGACCATCCCTAAGTGCTGCAAGAACACCCCGACGATCCGAAGCTTCAGATTTAGTCTTTTGTTGTCGGCATATTCTTATTACTACTTTAAATTGTACTTAGTTTGTAATAGTCTTTACCAACTATAGTTGTTGCCCACCGAAAGCGGTCAGCGACCGCGGGCCTTCGAGTAGGAGCCGAGATAGACTCCGAATGAAGTAAATAGCTTGTCTTTCTGTGTGTTTGTTTACTTTCCGCTGCGTTACTTCTCTGATAGTTTTTACGATTCCGATAATCGAACGATTTAGCCACAAGCGCTATTCACCCCCCCTCTAGCGCGTCTCGATCCAACAATTGGTATCAGAGCGGGGTCGCTTTGAACTGATACAACCACCATTCAAGCATTTTTCGTGCTTTGTCGTTTGTATAGGGTAAAAATCTTCAAAATAATTTTTCGTTCTTTGAAATTCTAAACTCAATTAATTTTTAAATCTTCAAAATAATGGGCACTTATTTGGAATTCTAACTAATATTTTCAATGTTGTAAATTAAAGTAAACTCCATCTCACACTCACTCATATGCTAAACATGCTTGTTAATCTAGAATGAATGAGATGGAAAATTAGGAAAATAATTTTTTAACCTCTCATGCTTGAACTCCTGAACTCAAAAATTTATTAAGGCATTAATTAAGGGGGAGTGATTTTGAGTCGGTTTTAAAATTAGTTTTTCTTAAAAAAATTTGACTTGACCTAAAAATTAAAAACTATTTTTAGCAAATCTTCGAAAATTCAAGCTAGTTTTAACTTAGCTTTAAAATTAAAATTATTTATGACCTGACTTTTAAATTATAACTCCTCTATAAGCTAAATGTTTTCAAAGCTAAGTACTTAATTAAGTTTTCTCTAACTAAACTTAGTTAAATTATTTTCTAAACTTAGCTACTTGGCAAGATATTTTCTCAACGCAATCATTTTTAAGCTGAAAACATAGCTAAGTATTTTCAAATTTAGCTAAAAGTATCTCTCAAACTAAAGGAAGAATTTTGCTTTCAAAATTATGATTTCACCTAGCTAAAAGTCTTACAAGAAAAACTAAGTGTTTATCAAATGTATGCTTAACCCTCTTTTATTCTCTTTAAAAGAAAATTATCTTTGAAAGTTAAGCTAAGGCCTAGATTTTCATCACTCTCTTGGGTATTTTGATATATGGCAAAGGGGGAGAGTAGGAAGAAATTCAAAGAAAATTATAAATTAAAATTCAAAGAAAATTAAAACGAAAATTTTGTTGTGAATGTGCCTATGCTTTATTTATGCCTGTGCTTATTTATGCGTATCTTTATTGCATTTTTACTTAACTTTGAATTTCGGTTGCCATAATCAAAAAGGGGGAGATTGTTGGTGCAGTAAGCATCCGACGATCGAACCTCAGTTTTGATAATGGCGAAGGGATTCAAAGTTAAGATTCCTTGTTATCTAACGTGGTTAAATAAGGTTTCAGGAAAGTCCTAACAGCGGTTAGGCAGGGGAAAATCATACGGGGAGGTAACCTTAGGTCCTAGGGGGTGGTAACCCTAGGTGAAAGAAAATCCTAAGGGCGGGGAGGGGGGGGGGGGGTAACCTTAGGTCCTAGGGGGCGGTAACCCTAGGTGGAGGAAAACCCTAAGGGACGGCAACCTTGGGTCCTAGGGGGCAGCAACCTTAGGTCCTAGGGGGTGGTAACCCTAGGTGGAGGAAAACCCTAAGGGGCGACAACCTTAGGTCCTAGGGGCGGTAACCCTAGGTGGAGAAAAACCCTAGGGGGCGGTAACCCTAGATCCTAGGGGGTGGTAACCCTAGGCGGAAAGTCCAGTCGGTCTGGAGGACCGGACTGACATCAGGTAAATCTCCTGAGTGGAGTAGGCGAGGACGCGTTCCCCGTAGAGGGAACAGTAGGCGTCGGGTCGACCTAGGGTTTCCGGTTGGAAATTCGAAGTCAGACCCGGACAGTCTGGAGATTGTCATTACTTTATATTCATACTATTATTTTGTATTAACTTTGTGGTGCAGGTATTTTTGGATTAACATACTTGCAGGTACCAAAAACACAAAGAAGAACTCGGATGAACAGTGTCCGAGGCGCCTCCATGGGGCTTGGAGGCGCCTCGGGTGCAAAACCTGAGCTGGCGCGAGAAGCAGGCTTAAGGCGCCTTGGATGGATTGAAGGCGCCTTGGACGGATTGAAGGCGCCTTGGACAGCTTGGAGGCACCTTGAAGGGTTTGAAGGTGCCTTCAGGTCGCGGCAGTCAAAGGGTTATCGCAGCGAGCAGATCGGGATAGAATTCAAGCTTCAAGGCGCCTTGGAGCTTGTTTAAGGCGCCTTGAACACTGTTTAAAAGCAGTGGTCGACTAGCAGCTCAACACAACACCTTCTCAAGCAATCTTCTGCAACGTGCTGCGAATTTGACCATCCCTAAGTGCTACAAGAACACCCCGACGACCCGAAGCTTCAGATTTAGTCTTTTGTTGTCGGTATATTCTTATTACTGCTTTAAATTGTACTTAGTTTGTAATAGTCTTTACGAACTATAGTTGTTGCCCACCGAAAGCGGTCAGCGACCACGGGCCTTCGAGTAGGAGCCGAGATAGGCTCTGAACGAAGTAAATAGCTTGTCTTTCTGTGTGTTTGTTTACTTTCCGCTGCATTACTTCTCTGATAGTTTTTACGATTCTGATAATCGAATGATTTAGCCACGAGCACTATTCACCCCCCCCCCCTCTAGAGCGTCTCGATCCAACAGCTCTCATAGCTAAAATCCTCCTGGATCTGCACTGACTGAGGCTGAATCACTTGGCTAGGGTCGTGGAGACACTTCTTTAGCATGGAGACATGAAATATGTTATGTATTGCCGACATGTCCTATGGTAAGTCCAGCTTGTAAAGCTACCTTCCCAATCCTCTCTGTAATCAGGTAAGGTCCTACGTAGCGAGGACTTAATTTGCCCTTCTTGCCAAATCTCATCACTCCCTTCATAGGAACGACTTTGAGAAAAACTGAATCCCCTACTTGAAATTCGAGTGGCCTATGACGTGTGTCAGCATAACTCTTCTGTCTACTATGGGCAGTCTCAATCCTCTGTCTGATCTTCTGGATAGCCTGAGTGGTCTCATCTATCAGCTCTGTCTGAATGCCCAGCTCCACTTCCATTTCTTTTCTTTCACCTACTTCTTGCCAGCACATGGGTGATCTGCACTTTCTGTCATACAACGCCTCATATGGTGCCATCTTGATGGTAGCCTGATAACTATTGTTGTAGGCAAATTCAGCTAAGCACAGATACTTGTACCAACTTCCCTTGAAATCTAGCGCACAAGCTCTGAGCATATCTTCTAGGATCTGATTTACTCGCTCTGTCTGTCCATTAGTCTGAGGATGGAAGGTTGTGCTGAACTTTAGTTTGGTGCCTAGTGCATTCTGAACACACTCTCAAAAGTGAGAGGTGAAACGTCCATCTCTATCAGAAACAATAGATTTAGGAACTCCGTGAAGTCTGATCACCTCCTTAACATACAGTTGTGCCAACTGCTCTATAGAGTGGGACACCTTGATGGCTAGAAAATGAGCAGATTTGGTCAATCGATCCACTATTACCCATATCGCGTCATATCCATTCGTGGTTCTCGGAAGACCTGTTATAAAGTCCATGGATATGTCTTCCCACTTCCACTCTGGTATTGGAAGAGGTTGTAGAACTCCTCCTGGTCTCTGGTGCTCTGCTTTGACTCTATGACATGTCAGGTAGGTACTGACATATTTAGCTACATATCTTTTTAGTCCAGACCACCAGAACCTCTGTTTCACATCTTGGTACATCTTGGTAGAACCAGGATGCATGGAGTATGGTGTACTATGAGCTTCTTCTAAAATCTTCCTTCTTAATTCCTCATCATTGGGGACACAAAGGCGGTTCCCCTGATAAAGAACTCCACTGTCTGATACTCAAAACTCTGTATCTTCTTCTTGTATCCCCTGCTTGATCTTCTGGATGTCTGGATCTTCACTTTGCTTTCTCTGTATATCCTCAAGCAGGGTTGACTCTAAGGTCAATGCAGAGAGTTGCCCATAAATAATTTCCATACCAAAGTCTGACAACTCCTTCTGCAGTGGTAGGGCTAATGATGACAAAGACATCAGGGATGCACTGGATTTTCTGATTAGTGCATCTGCCACTTTGTTAGCTTTGCTTGGGTGGTAGAGGATTTCACAGTCATAGTCTTTGACCAACTCTAGCCACCTGCGCTGTCTCATGTTTAAGTATTTCTGAGTGAAGAAATACTTTAAACTCTGATGGTCTGTGAAGATTCTGCACTGGACTCCATACAAGTAGTGTCGCCAGAGTTTCAGTGCAAAGACCACAGGTGCCAGCTCAAGATCATGAGTGGGATAGTTCTTCTCGTAGTCTTTGAGTTGCCTGGAATCATAAGCTATAACTTTTCCTTCTTGCATGAGTACAGCTCCTAGACCCATCTTGGAAGCATCACTGTAGATGTCAAAACTCCTGTCACTTTCTGGAACTGTCAGGATAGGAGCACTGGCCAGTCTCTTCTTTAGCTCTTGGAAACTCTACTCACATTTGTCTGACCATTCAAACTTCTTGTCCTTCCTAGTGAGGGCTGTTAGTGGAGAGGCTATCCTGGAAAAGTCCTCCACGAATTTCCTGTAGTACCCAGCTAAACCAAGGAAGCTTCTGATCTCCCTGACATTCTTGGGTCTACTCTAGTTGTTGACCGCTTCTATTTTGGCAGGGTCCACTTGAATACCTTCTTTAGAAATGATGTGGCTTAGAAATGTCACCTGCTCTAACCAGAACTCGTACTTTGAGAACTTAGCGTAAAGCTGCTTTTGCTGAAGAGTCTGCAGTACTATCCTCAAGTGCGTGTTATGCTCCTCTGAGGTTCTGGAATAGACTAGAATGTCGTCGATGAACACAATGACAAACTTGTCAAGATATTCTCTGAACACTCTGTTCATCAGGTCCATGAAGACTGCAGGTGCATTAGTCACACCGAAAGGCATGACTACAAACTCATAGTGTCCGTATCTGGTCCTGAAAGTTGTTCTAGGTATATCACTTTCTTTCACTTTCAACTGATGGTATCCAGAGCGCAGGTCTATCTTGGAGAACACTGTTGCCCCTTTCAATTGATTAAATAAGTCGTCGATTCTGGGCAGTGGGTGCTTGTTCTTGATTGTCACCTAATTCAGAGCCCTATAATCTATGCACATTCGCATAGATCCATCCTTCTTCTTGACAAAAAACACAGGAGCTCCCCATGGTGAATGACTAGGGCGGATGAAGTCTTTCTCAAGCAGCTCCTGAAGTTGTTCTTGTAACTCTTTCAGCTCTGCTGGAGACATGCGGTATGGAGCTTTTGAAATTGGACCGGTACCAGGAACTAATTCAATCTCAAACTCCACTTCTCTGTTAGGAGGTAGTCCAGGTAGCTCTTCTGGGAATACCTCTGGGTACTCACAGACTACCCGAACATCTTCCTGCTTGGGTCTTTCTTGTTCTTCTGTACTCACAATGAATGCAAGAAAACTAGCACACCCTTTAGCTAACATCTGGTGAGCTGTCATAGAAGAGAGAAGCTTCTGGGTCTTCCTCTTCGGCACCCCTGTGAACTCAAAGGATGGTTCACCTTCTAGACTAAAGATCGCTTTCCTTCTGCGGCAGTCCACTGAAGCACTATACTTGCTGAGGAAATCCATACCCAAAACGATATCGAAATCCTGCATGGCGAGGACTACCAGATCTACATATAGCTCACGGTCTGAAATTCTGACTGGTACAACCCGAAGCCACTGGTTGGATTCCATGACTTCCCCAGAAGGTAGGATCGTCAGGAACTTGGAGTTCATACTTTCTGTAGGTACCTGTAATTCTTTGGCAAAAGGTACGGATACAAAAGAATGGGTCGCCCTAGTATCAAATAGTGCAGTAGCTAAATGCTGAAAAATAACCACTTGACCTGTTACGATCGTAGAGGCACTAGCAGCTTCTTCTTTAGTGAGGGAGAATACTCTGGCACTGGCTGGAACTGGTGGGCCTTCCAACCTTCCTTGACTGAGCTGAGGTCCTTCCAGAGTTGCAGGCATATAATGTAACTGAGGTTTGCCTCCATATTGTATTGACTGTGGCTGAGGTGCTTTGAGCTTGTTAGGGCATTCTTTAGCCATGTGTCCTTCCTGACCACATGAATAAAATCCAGTCTTACCCAAAAGACAGGCTCCTGGATGTGTTCTCCCATATTTAGGACAGGGAGGGAACTTGGTCTGCTTGTTTGCTAGTCCTCCCTTCTGGTTACCTCCTGAGTTTCACTACTTTCTCTTGTTATCTTTGCCCTTCCAGTGCTGCTTATTTGCCTGAGGTTTTGACTCCCTGCTGTCTTGTCCTCGATCTTGACTAGCTTTTGTTGCACTCGTTGTGCCCTGATGCTGTCTAGATAGTGCTCAGTAACTAATGCTCTGCTGACCAGCTCTTCGCCAGTTTGGGGCTGGTGAGTTCCACTACTCACATTAAGTGCTATCACTGGCATTAGCATTCGGAGCATCACTCTGACTCGTTCTTTCTCTATACTTACTAGCTCTGGGCAGAGACGAGCTAGCCTATTGAATCTCTTTACTGCTTCTTCCACTGGCAGGTCACCTTGTCTGAATTCTATGAACTCCTCATAATGCTTATTGGTGATCCGCTGGCGGAAGAATTCTTCATAAAACTCTGCTTCAAAGTCAGCCCAGCTCATCTGATTGACTGCTCTCTTGCTTTTAACTCTCTCCCACCACATACGAGCATCTCCAGATAGGCAGAAAGAGGCACACTTGACCTTCTCAACTTCTGGCCAATCAAGAAGCTCCATGGTGCTCTCTAGTGTCTTGAACCAAGCCTGAGCATCCCAGGGCTCAGTCGTGCTTGAGAAACTCTCTAGCTTCAGTTTCAGCCACTGTACCAGGTATGCTTCTTGTCTTCTAGGTGCTGTGGCGACTTCCAGGGCGGCTGGTGGAACCTTAGTCACCATTGGAATCTCCACATTGATTGTTGGAGGAGTGGGAGGGACTGGCTGCTGATTCGCCATCAGATTGACGATCACTTGTTGCTGCTCTGCTACTTGTCTCTGGAGTTGAGCAACAACTTTAGAAAGATTTGGTTCAACTGTTCTGGGCTCTTCGTTCTCCTGTGCTTGATCTTCAGTATGAGCGGTACGAGGACGCCCTCTTCTTGACATCTAGTTATGTAACAAGAGAAAAACTAAAATCGTCTCTATTCTTCCAGACATATATATATATATATATATATATATATAAGAGAAACTAAAACTTCTATCTTTCTTAAGTACATATGAGCAAATACTCTATACTGCAAATGATAAGGAAAAGCATAAAATAAAACTTAAATACTTTCTTACTTGAAGACGGCAAGGTTGATGCTGATGTGTGTGTGATGTTGGAGAATAGGAAACTGCTTTGATACCAACTGTAACGACCTACCTCCTTACTACCACTCTGAGGGCGACCGTTACTTATCTATTACTCTACTTACTAGTGTTACTTATGCTATTATTAGCAACACTTAAATTTATCACGGCTCCAGAGAAGTTCCTACCGAAAAATTTCGGCAGAGTCTCCCCTGTACCGGTGACAATAATCATCAATACATGCAAAATAAACCATCAGCCACATGCGGCTGGTATATATACTTCACAACCACGCAGTAATAAAACACAACAACTTAAAAAAAAAACTATTCTAGCAATAGCAAATGAATAAATCTCCAACAGTGGGAAACAACCAAACTAACAATGCAGAATAGACTCAATTAGAAACATAAGAAAAAGGAAGCAACTCTTTAACAATCTCAACTTCTCTAATAACATTAAAGAAGGACTCTAAACAACTTCTTAGCCAAGTCCCGAGGCTTCCATAGTTCAACATCACACACCATCCCCACCATTTTGTCACCTTCTTCCTTATACTTTAGCTTTTCCTTTATCTGCAGTAGGAGGAATGCAAACAATAAGCCAATGCTTAGTAAGCGCTATCTAACTCACAAAACTTGAAAGAGCATATAATATAAAGATCGAATGCTAAAACTGAAATGCTAAAGAGAAAAGCTACTCATGCTCAACTAATAGCAAAACTCTGAAAATAATCTGCATACTCATGATACACAAGAATAAAGCTACATGCTAAAAGGTAAAGCTAATCATGCTCAATAAACTAATCAGGAAACAAATAAGACTAATACTGCATGCTTCGAATTAAAAGAAGCTAAACTTGCTGACTATAATTATAAGTGAAACTTGTTTCATTTGTTTCAAAACTTATTCTTTATTACTTCAAAACAATAATAAAGTTTCTCTTGGTTAAAAACTTATACTTTAATACTTAAGAATAATAAACAACTTCTTTCTTGGGCCCAGGCGTAGTACCAATGCGCGCTCCCTAATAGAGACTGTGGTAGCTAGTCACCAGTCCTACGAGGGTAAAGACCTTGGTCTTACCAGGGCCAAGACCTTGGAATTGGTCACCTGGATTTGTTTAACAACAACCTTGGAAGTCGGGTACTAGCCTCTTT
Source organism: Zingiber officinale (assembly GCF_018446385.1). Lineage (NCBI taxonomy): Eukaryota > Viridiplantae > Streptophyta > Magnoliopsida > Zingiberales > Zingiberaceae > Zingiber > Zingiber officinale. The sequence continues at coordinate 16,777,952 of NC_055995.1, forward strand.
AAAATAAAATACTTGTTATCTTGTAGTATTCTTATAATAAAATGTCTTGGCATTTCTTTAAGCACTTGGTGTGCTAATGATCCCAATACTTAGAATTTAGGGATCCTATCAAGACCTTGGTCTTTTCTTACTTATAACTACTCATAATCCCCTAAAAGGTTTAATAGAACACATAATTATTCCACTAAAATTCATGACTATTCATGCTTATTTAATGGCATAGAAAATCTAGGCTACATGCACAAAATGAGAAGCTGTGCAGGTTCAGAAATCATGGAGATCCAAGGCTAAAATACCAAACTTAAAGCTAATCATGTTCATTGAATTAGCAAGTCAAAACTAAGCTACAAAATACACCATGTATAGCTGTTCGTGCCCAGTATAGCAAGGAAAAACTAAGCTACAGATAGGTTGTTCAAAACTAAACAATTAAAATCAAGTTTCATGGCAGCAAGGGAAATTACACATGCTCAACTAATTGCTAATGGGAACTACTCAAATTACTTAAAGCCTCTTTTCAACTTCCTATAAGAACTCACAGCAGCAAAAGAAAACTGAAAGTTGCTACTGTTCAGTCCACAGCAAAGAACCAATTACAAGCCAAGCATACATTTTAAGTATACACTGCTTATCAATTCCAAGCCAATCATGTACAAAGAAGTAAATCTATTATGGCAGGTTCCAAAAACAAGGAAGAAGAACTACATCCCTAGTAACCATAATATGTTACAGCAGGTTCCAAAAGCAAAGAAACACTATAATCCCTAACTATTCCCGTGTCGTACAACAAGACCCAAAACAACCTTGGTAAAATAACTTCTGCACAAAATGATCCTAAACAAGAAGGACCCAAATCCCTAGCAACACAAATTCGGAAACAAGGAAAACCACTTATCCAAGGATTTCATCATTATTCATGTAAATAATATCTACACTTATCCAAGGTTCACCGCAGCAATCATCTAAACATGGAAGCTCACAGCAGATTCAAAAACAAGGAGAAATATAATCCGAAAATCACTCCTACCGCAGGTGAGAAGCTACTTACAGTGATTTCTTGGACTTACAACCGAATGAGGAAGGAGGTTCTAGGGTTCGGAGACTTGCAACTCTCGGCCTCTTCTTGTGCCCGTGCGTTCACCTTGCCGAGAGGAGCTCGGATCTGTGAAGAACCCGCGGAGAAGGGTGCTCGCCGGCCGCCGGAGTTGCCTAGTTACTTGCTGCATTTTTGCCCGAGAAAGGGAAACACCGTCGCTCGCGAAGAGGAGAAGGGGAAAATTTCGGGTTACGGTAAGAAGAAAAACCTAAGTCCTCTTTTATCACTAGGGTTTTTATTATCTAACTACTGTTTAAATATATTTCGTTCCATATTTATTCACAAAACGTTTGCAGAACAGTTGGCTAGCTGGGTTCAGTTAAGGTTTGGTTCGGGTCCGAGGTCTTCGGTTCGAATCTCAGCTTGGATATTATTTTTGTCAAAACTTCTTTCGTTTTGTAAAAATATCAAACGACCTCCAAAAATTACATAAAAATACTCTAAAAATTTCTAAAAATCTCTAGAATATTTATATAGCATTTTAAAATATTTTTAAATTACTTTTAGGACTCGAAATGAGGAAATTTGGGTTGTTACAGGTGATACTCCTATTCCCGGATTTTACAGCATCCTATTTTTCCTACAAAATGATGGTGTCGTAGAGAGACACTTCTCATTATCTCTTCCACAACATCACTCTTTATGAGCCTTCTCATTTTCTCCGTCATTCTTACTTTGATGACACTTTTACAAGTAGCATAACTATGGGGTCATCTTCCCTACACCACCTTCTTCATTCCTTTCATGGCATCCACTGTCTGTATTCGAAATTTGGTATTGTGTCTTCCTCCCAAAATTCAAATTACAAGGCAGTTATGTCATCTTCGCTAGTGTATTTTAAGCTTTCATATGGTTGTCCCAGCCAGTTTAAGGTCCAGAAAGGATTATCTTTGTCTGAAATCTACTTGTGTCTTTCACGTTCCATTCTTCTATCTTCTAGACGGTGTGCTTCTATGAATTTCAAGAAGGCTCTTCTATTGATGTGATCACCCAAATTTCTCCCACCACCACGCAAGGTAAATGTAAAAGACAAGAAGGTCGATTAGCTAGTCGATTAGGATATTCTTGGAATATCATGATGGCATATATAAGGCTCACTTAAATGCTAATGTTTACACATCTACACTTGAAATACAATAAAACAAGAAGTTCTTTGTCTCTCTATTAAATTCTATCAAAGAAATACATTAGATCATAGTGATAATCTTGATGATACATTAAAATAGTTTTCAATTGGTAGCAGATAATTGTCCAACTATCTACTACACGTTGTAGACGCTACAGCTTGTATGTTGTGTCGTTGTAGCATAAACCCTATTAAAAAATATTTGGCAAATAATCTGTTCTTTAATTGTGAATATTTTTTTTATAAATTTAATTTTTTTTGTTATATAATATTTTTGTAGTAGCTATATTTTCTAACAGAAAGTACACCTAAAAATATTTTCGTTATGTATATCAAATTGATAAAAAATTATTTTAATTTTTAATTATCTTTAATCCTAATATATTATTAAGATGTATACTACAATGTACAAGGCTTAATTGCTACATGTTGTACCAGGTACTTCAACAGTTAGCTACTGCAACGTGTAGCAACTGCTTAAAAAGTTAACTGTGCACATTTTAGCAACTACTTGGAAAGTTAACTTCTATAATGTATAATAGCTACTTGGTAATAAGTAGTTTCATTTTAAGTTGTAATTTCCTTTATTCATAATATATATTATTTATACGTGTTTTAAATGATCTGTTTAATCATTATAGGGAAAAACATATGTTATATTTATTGGACGTCAGTCAAGTGTTTATGACACCTAGATAGAAGCATCTACACAAGTTAATCGTTTTAAGGGGGCTATACACCAGTCCTTTGAGAGTAAACTACTGTTGGAACCCCAAGGTTTTTTTGGTGTGATCAACAAGTTAAGTTAGGTCCTGTGTATTTCTAACCTTGTGTCTAAGTGTGCAAGAGCTTAGGAGCACAGGTAGTCGAGCGAAAGATGCAGCTAACGAGAAGGACAGCACGCGGTGCGTCCGAGGGATGAAACGCAGCCGAAGAGTACACCGGCGGACGAGAAGGAAGCATATGGTGGTTCCGAGGGACGAGAAGCTGAAGCGGAAGAATGCTCGGGGAGCAAGAGATGCGGCTAGCAAGAAAGTCAGAACGGGGTGCGACCGAGGGACGAAGACTGTGGATGAGTACGCTGGTGGAAGAGAAGGAAGCACGCGACGATTCCGAGGGACGAGAAGCTGGAGCGAAAGCTTGCTCGAGAAGGTCGGGAGTTGGGCTCGGGTGAGCCCTTTTCCGGATGGCCGAGATCACCCAAGCGAGCGGATCTGGAGTTGAAGACTCGGACCGAGGCAAACTGAATCGGAGCAGAGGTCCCAGATGAAAAAGTCAACTGGTGTTGACTTTATGGCTCCGAGCGCCTGGAACCATTCCTGGAGCCCAGAACAGCCCAGAACACCCAGAATGCTTCAAGGCACTCGGACCTAAAATTTGACCAGGATCACGTCTATCGTGACTTGAACGTTGGGGGTTTCGATGTTTGACAATATGACCAAGGGATGACCCAAACAACACCTGCGTTTGAGAGAGAGAAGTTTAGTCAGGAACAGATGACTAGCAAAGGTAAGTCCTAACCAAAGGTTAGGCAAAGTGGAAGCCCCGGTGAGTGAAATCGGACCCTAGTGAGTGAAGCTAGGTGGTGGAAGTCCCGAAGAGTAGAGTCGGGCCCTAGTGAGTGAAGCTAGGTGGTGGAAGTCCCAGTGAATGAAACCGGGCCCTAATGAGTGAAGCTAGGTGGAGGAAGTCCTGGTGAGTGAAGCCAGGCCCTAGTGAGTGAAGCTAGGTGGTGGAAGTCCCGGTGAGTGAAACCGGGCCCTAGTGAGTGAAGCTGGGTGGAGGAAGTCCCGATGAGTGAACCGGGCCCTAGTGAGTGAAGCTAGGTGGAGGAAGTCCTGGTGAGTGAAGCCAGACAATGGAAGTCCTAGTGAGTGAATCCAAGCAATCCTACGAGGTAACCCTAAGTTATACTTGAATTCTGTTAATACTGTGCTAATTTAGTGTTGCAGGGAAGCTCAGCTTGGTCGACGGGCTGACCAGGTAACTCACACGAAGTCCAGATGGGTTGAAGGACTTGTTAATGTTGAACTGTGCTAACACTTTATTTTGTAGGATAATATTATTTGCATTTTACCCCGGACTAACTCTTTCGTGCAGGAGAAGGGATTTCTGGAAAAGAGTGGTCCGGGCGCCCGGAATGCAAGTTTTATCAACAACGTCATGTTGCCACGTGGAACACCCTGGTTGGCTCGGCTACGTCATATTCAGGGCGCCCGAAAGGATCCAAGCTCCTCGAACCTCCTATATAAGGAGGGTAAAGGCTGAAACTCAACAAAACAACTCACGACTCGATCTCCTGTGCTCCTGTAACGCTGCGAAGCTACTCCGACCACGCGCTGTTCTTTTGTTTTCTTCCTTTTGTCGGTATTGCTTTTCTATTAGCATTCCTGTAATTTAGTTTGTAATCAAATATTCGAATTGCTAGTGGATTGCCCATCGAAAGCACCCTTACGTGCGGGCCTTGGAGTAGGAGTCGACAAAGGCTCCGAACCAAGTAAAAAATGACTCTTGTTAGCATTGCTTTATTCTTTTGCATTTACTTTTCCGCTGCGTACTTTCGACAAGTTTTTAAATCGATATTCACTTCCCCCCCCCCCTCTAGCGAAACTCTATGATCCAACAAGTGGTATCAGAGTAGGTACCGCTCTGATTTGGTGCAACCACCAATCAGGCAAAGGGGGGTCGTTTTTTTAAAAGTAAATTTAGATATCGTTCGTTCTTAAAATATATTCTTACGCCTTTCATTTTTTCCTTCCAAAAATGTTTTTGAAAAATTCATTTTTATTTTTTCACCATTGGTTAATATTAATAAAATATCGTATTTACCAAAATTTGAAATAACATTTTTTATTAATATTTTATTATTATTTATAGTGAAATATTATATTGTTTCTTTAGCACTGCTAATCCAAGACCAAGTCTTGGGATCCTTCTTTTGTTTCCTTGTGTGCAGGATAAAAATGGCTCAAGTCGAAGGGCGAAGCATTCACGAACCTCCTCCATATGAGATATACGAGAGGCATGAATTCAATTTATGGAGGATACAGATGGAAAGCTTCATCTTCATGAACAACTTTGATAGTGGCTTGGCATTGAGAAGATCAACAAAAAAACTCGGAAGCAAACCAAAAGGTAATAAAGTTTGTTTCAGATTTATTATCTTACAAAGTTAATTGCAAGATAGGAAAAGTCAAGGATGCCCACAAGTTTTGGACCTGTCTGACCAAGCTTCACGAGGAGCCGTTGGAGTTAGACGATCAAGCCAAAATTGAATTCAAACTCGAGTCAGATCCAACGGAAAAGCCTACTGAATTAGGGGTTGCGCTCAAGGTTAGTAATATTTACCAAAATACTCCTGCTAATAGCAGTTTAAAAAATATGCATGTTAATTTGGATATTTCTGGAAATATATGTGAAAATAGTGTAGTTGACAATACTTGCAAAAATACCCCTAGGATATTTTTTGATAAAACAAATCAAATTAATTCAGAAAATATAGAAAATTTGAAAATAATTAATAAACCAAAAAATTCAAATTTAAACCTAAACAAATCTGAAAATTCAAATGATAAAGATGACAAGATTAATATTGATCTAGATAAAATTAATAAATTTCTTAATAAATTATTTAATAATCTAGACAATATCAATCAAGAAAATCCTATCCAACCCCAAAATAATTTAATTAACAAAAAATTAAATTTTAATGATAAGATTAATCTAATAAATTCCACTAATCATATCAACTTAAAGGCAAAAAAATATAAGGATAAAATCAAACACTTTGATAAAATCATAACTAAATTTAACAAACTTAAAATTAAATATTAAAAATAACATATTAAACAAAGATAATCTAGAAAATTCAAAATTAACAATTAATAAAAGGTTAAAAGATAAATCTTTAAAGAAATATAATTCAAACAATTTAATTAATTCAAATTTAAAAATTAATAAAAATTTAAACTTTAAAATTAAGATATTAAAGAAAGATAATTCAATTAACTTAATAAAATTAAAATTGAATGAAAATTTCAACATCAAATACAATCCTTTAAAGAAGGACAATTTGACCAATTTAATTAATTCAAAATTAAAACATAAAACTTAAATTAATTCAAAATTAAAAACCTAAATTTAAAGTTACAAATAAAATCTTAACTGAAACTAAAACCTAAATCGGATCAACAATACAGGTGAGGCTCCAGAATAGCTGGCACCTCCAAAACTAACCTACCCGACAGGGTAACCCAAACTAACCTACCCGGCAGGGTAATTAGGCCAATTAGAAAGGGACCAGGTTTAACTTGACATATGGTATTGGTGAAGTTTTGGATGATAGTACGTTAGGGAACCTTAGTCTATGCATGTCTAGGAAGATATGACTTCGACCTGGTGCATTTGGCTAAGTGGAACAAACCGAAGCTACCCTTTATGGATCCTAACCAGTTAGACCAAGGTTTTGTATTGAGTTCAGTAGATAGTACTATTTGGAAAACCTAGAATGCATGATTACTTTAATGATGTCCAAGTGACTCACCATAGCCCAGAAGTTTATCCAAACAATACATATTTGTTGATCTCAAAACTAAACCTGAATCTAACATAAAATTAAACCAAACCCTAAAACAAAACCAAATTCATCTTACAAAATTATAGAATTCCCTAATTGAAAATGTAGATCGGGTGAGATGATTAAGGACTCAATTAAATAAAATTTAATTATTAAATTAATTAAATAAAATAAAATTTAATTATTAAATAAATTAAATAAAATAAAATTAAAATTAAATATAAATTAAATAAAATAAAATTTAAAATAAATTAAATTAAATTAAATTTAAATTAAATTTAATAAAATTAAATGGAATATCACTTTAATAAATCTAAAAAAAACTTTCAAAAATTATTTTTTAAAAAAAAACTTTAAAAAAATATTTTAAAAACATTCAAAAATTATTTTAAAAACATTTAAAAATTATTTTAAAAACTTTAAAAACATTTTAAAAATTCTTTTAAAAACTATTTTTAAAAAATTACTCCCTTTTAAAAAAAAAATTAAAATTATTTTAAAAAATTTAAAAATCAATTTAAATATTCATTAAAAAACTTATAAAAATTATTTTAAAAACTTTAAAAATTATTTTAAAAATTCTTTTAAAAACTTTTAAAAATTATTTGAAAAACCTTAAAAAATTATTTTAAAATATTTTAAAAATAATTTTAAAAACTTTAAAAATCATTTTCTTTTATAAACTTTAAAAAATTATTTTTAAAATAAAAAAAAAATATTTTAAAAAATCCTGTAAAAAGTTTAAAAAATTATTTAAAAAAGTATTTAAACATTTTTTAAAAACTTTTAAAAAATTATTTTAAAATTCTTTAAAAAATTATTTTAAAAATTCTTTTAAAAATTCTTTTAAAAACTTTAAAAAATTATTTTCAAAGATTTAAAAATATTTATAAAAATTCATTTAAAAACTTTTAATAATTATTTTAAAAACTTTAAAAATTTATTTTAAAAATACTTTTGAAAACTTTTTAAAAATTATTTAAAAAATAATTTTAAAAATCCTTTAAAAAAATCATAAAAATTATTTTAAAAAACATTTTAAAATTTTTTTAAAAACTTTTAAAAATTATTTTCAAAACCTTAAAAATAATTTTTAAAATTCATTTAAAAACTTTTAAAAATTATTTTAAAAACTTTAAAAAATTATTTTCAAAATTCTTTAAAAAAATTTTTAAAAATTATTTAAAAAATTATTTTAAAAAACCTCTTAAAAAGTCATAAAAATTATCTTAAAAAACATTTTAAAATTTTTTTAAAAACTTTTAAAAATTATTTTTAAAACTTTAAAAAATTAATTTAAAAATTATTTCAAAAAACATTTAAATTTATTTTAAAAACATTAAAAAATGATTTTCAAAATTCTTTCAAAAAAATTTAAAAATTTAAAAAAATACTTTTTTTAGAAACTTTTAAAAATTATTTTAAAAACTTTTAAAAAATATTTTTAAAAACTTTAAAAAATTATTTTGAAAATTATTTAGAATTTTTTTAAAAACATGGAAAAATAATTTTTAAAATTATTTTAATTTTTTTTAAATTCTTATATTTTTTTAGAAATTTTTTTAAAAAATAAATTTAAATTTCTTTATAAATTAATTTAAAAACTCCTCAAAAATTATTTTAAAAACTCTTTAAAAATTATTTTATAAATTCTTTAAAAATTATTTTAAAAATTCTCTAAAAATTATTTTTAAAACTATTTAAAAATTATTTGTAAAATTCTTTAAAACTTATTTTAGAACTACTTTAAAGATTATTTTAAAAATTCTTTTTTAAATTATTTTAAAAACTCTTTAAAAATAATATTTAAAATTCTTTAAAAACTGTTCTAAAATTTCTTTGAAAATTATTTTAAAATCTTTATAAAATTATTTTAAAAATTCTTTAAAAATTATTTTAAAAACTTCTTTAAAAATAATTTAAAAAATTCTTTAAAAATTATTTAAAATATTCTTTAAAAAATTTTTGTAAAAATTATTTAAAAAATTATTTAAAAATTATTTTTAAAATTCTTTAAAAATTATTTTTAAAATTCTTTAAAAATATTTTTAAAAAGTCTTTAAAAATTATTTTAAAATTCTTTAAAAATTATTTTAGAAATTCTTTAAAAAGTATTTTCAAAACTCTTTAAAAATTATTTTACACTTTTTTAAAAATTATTTGAATTTTTTTAAAAAAAATATTTAAAAATTCTTTAAAAAATGCTTTTAAAAATTCTTTTAAAATTAATTAAAAATTCTTTAAATTTTTTTTAAAAAATTCTTTGAAAAATATTTTTAAAAATTATTTTAAAATTATTTTATTTTTTTAAAAAATTATTTAAAAAATGCTTTTAAAATTTATTTAAAAAATTATTTATAAATTAGTTAAATTTTTTTAAAAAAATTAATTAAAAATTCTTCTAAAATTATTTTAAAAATTCTCTTAAAAATTATTTTAAAAATTAAGTTAACTTAAAAACTATTTTTAAAATTAATTTAGCCAAAAAATTATTTTAAAAATTATTTTAAACTTAAAAAGTATTTTAGTTTTTTTAAAAAAACTTAAAATTATTTTAAATCATTTTAAACGTAAAAATTATTTTAAAAATTATCTTTAGTTTAACTTAAAAACTATCTTAAAAATTATGTTAAAGTAACTTAATCAAAACTAAAACTAAAATTAAAAATCAAATTTAAAATTAACTTAACTAAAAATTAAATTAAATTAATACTGATTAAATTAAATTTTAAATTTATTAATCTAAATTAAATGAATTAAATTATGTTAAACTTAAAACTTAAATTAAGTTAGAAAAATTAAACTTCATACTGAAAATTTAAACTTAAAATAAAAATTAAATTTAAAAATAGAATTAAACTTTGAAATTCAATTTTAATTAAGTTAAACTTAAACTAAACCCAAACTTAAAGTTAAGGTAAGATTAAAATTAAAATTAAAATTCAAATTAATTTTAAGTCGATGTTACATAAATGTATTTTAACAACTTGAAATTAACAACTTATTTAATTTACTTAATTCCTAGTCTTATTTTAAAAAAATAACAGATTAATTAATCTACTAATTTATTCAACTTCAAATTAATACTGACTACAAACTTAATTAATCGTACTTAAAATAAAAAATGAAATAAATATTATAACTAAGAGTGTCATTAAATTAACTCAATCAATTAATACAAACTTTAAGCTATTAAATTAGTAACAAATTATTTTAATACACTAAATCTAAAATTAATTATCTTTTAGACTTGTTGTTTAATAAATGATGAATAATACCAAGTATATAGATAAGTGTTACTAAATCCCCTATAACACTTAGGTAGGAAAATATGCTAAGGTCTTGAATAATAACATACCCAAACCCCAATGTTGACTTCAGGGGGAGTGTTGACTTCAGGAGGAGTGTTGACTTTAAGGAAGGTGCCTTTGAGAAATATTTTTACAAAATCTTTTGAAAATATTTTTATAAAAATATTTGAAAATCTATAAATTCGAAAATATTTTGAAAACCCCTCTCACACTTTATTTGAAAAATATTCTTAAAGTACTTTCAAAAATTTTTTTAATCATTTTGAAAACTATTTTACAAATTACTTTCCAAACTTGTTTTATAAAAAAAACACTCTATAATTTTCAAAAATTGCTTTGAATTGTGTTTTTTTTATTTTTTTTGTTACTTACTAAACATTTTAAAACTTAAGTTGGCAAGCTCCTCTTAAAAGGTTTTTGTGCACAATCAATTTAAATTTTTTTTTTTGGAAATATTTTGAAAACGCACCTTCAAACTTTGTGTTCTTTTAATTTGGATCAACCCCCTAGACACATAGGAAGTTTTACTTGTGGTTAACAAGAAATCCTAAAATATGTAAGTTAAGGGGGAGCCCTAATTGAAAGACTAAAAGTAATCTTTAAAAATTACTTTTGAGAATCTTTGAAACTAAGCTTAATATATATATATATATATATATATATATATATATATATATATATATATATATATATATATATTTTTCATATTTTTTTCAAATTTTTCTTTGCTTTATAATTTTTGTGAAAACACATTGAAAAATATTTTTGCTCTTTCAAAAGTTATTAATTGCGAAAACTCACTTTTGTCACTTAGAAACTTTATTTAAAATTTTGACAAAATTACTTAGAAGAATTTTGCAAAAGATATAATTCAAAAAGTCTTTTCAACAGTTTTATGAGTTGTTTTTTCAAAACTCAACAAATGGTTTACTAAAGTTTTCTTCACTTGAGAAAATTTTTTCTTCAACCATTTTAAAATATACTTTGAAAGATATTTTTGCAAACAATTTGAAAAGTTTTTTATCCATTGTTGGTGCAAAACTTAATAGAAACTAACCTTAAGTTTATATCCTTTTGATGTATGCCAAAGGGGGAGAGTGATGTCTTAAGTTAGAAAAATTATCTAAATCTCAAATTTTTTTTTCGAATTTTTCAACTCTTGAGAATTAACCCTTAAAGACCCAAGCCTAACTTAATAAAATTGTCAAACATCAAAAAGGGGGAGATTGTTGGTGCAATCGACCTCTAGGGTTTCGATGTTTGACAATATGACCAAGGGTTGACCCTAACAGGACCTGCTGTTTGGGAGAGAGAAGTCTAGTCAAGAACAGATAACTAGCAAAGGTAAGTCCTAACCAAAGGTTAGACAAAGTAGAAGTCTTGGTGAGTGAAATCGAGCCCTAGTGAGTGAAGCTAGGTGGTGGAAGTCCCGGTGAGTGGAGCGGGGCCCTAGTGAGTGAAGCTAGGTGGTGGAACTCCCGATGAGTGAACCGGGCCCTAGTGAGTGAAGCTAGGTGGAGGAAGTCCTAGTGAGTGAAGCCAGACAATGGAAGTCCTAGTGAGTGAAGGTAGGCAGCCCTAGGAGGTAACCCTAAGTTATACTTAAATTCTGTTAATACTGTGCTAACTTAGTGTTGCAGGGAAGCTCGGCTAGGTCGACGGGCTGACCAGGTAGCTGACACGAAGTCCAGACGGGTTGAAGGACTAACCGGACGTCTGGCAGGTAAGTGAAGGTAAGTCACTGGAGGAGAGTGACTGTAAGGACGAGTTCCCGGGAAGGGAACATTAGGCGTTGATCTGACTTAGATCCATTTCGGATATCTAAGTCGAGATCGTGACTAGATTCCGGTCTCGAGGAGACGGAATCTAGCTAATACTCTACTTGTTAATGTTGGACTGTGCTAACACATTATTTTTTAGGATAATATTATTTGCATTTTACCTCGGACTAACTCTTTTGTGCAGAAGAAGGGATTTCTGGAAAAGAGTGGTCCGGGTACCCGGAATGCAAGTTTTATCAGCAACGTCATGTTGCCACATGGAGCACCCTGGTTGGCTCGGCTACGTCATATTCAGGGCACCCGAAAGGATCCAGGCGCCCCGAACCTCCTATATAAGAGGGTAAAAGCTGAAGCTCAACAAAACAACTCACGACTCGATCTCCTGTGCTCCTACGACGCTGCGAAGCTACTCCGACCACGCACTGTTCTTTTGTTTTCTTCCTTTTGTCAGTATTGCTTTTCTATTAGCATTCCTGTAATTTAGTTTGTAATCAAATATTCGAATTGCTAGTGGATTGCCCATCGAAAGCACCCTTGCGTGCGGGCCTTGGAGTATGAGTCGACAAAGGCTCTGAACCAAGTAAAAAATGACTCTTGTTAACATTGCTTTATTCTTTTGCATTTACTTTCCGCTGTGTACTTTCGACAAGTTTTCAAATCGCTATTCCCCCCCCTCTAGCGAAACTCTACGATCCAACATTATCCTCCCTAGGGCGCCCAGAATCCCTTCGTGGCACCCCGACCAAGGCTATAAATATAGCCTTGATCCAAAAGCTTTTAAATCAACAATCCAAGCAATTCATTCATTCAACACTTGTGCGCTTTATTTGTAGTTTAGCTTCTCTGTTTTGACTTCATTGCTGTAAGAGGCTTCTCCGCCTAGGAGATATTTAGTGCTACACTTTCCTTGGATTAACAACCTACTCGGTTGTAACCAAGTAAATATCTGTATGCCTCTTCCTTTAGTTTCTTTCTTCTTAGTTATTTTATGCAAGTATTTGTTTAAGAAAAGTCGAGAAGGGTTTTTGTGTTTCTATTTTTGCAGGCTATTCAACCCCCTTCTAGCCGATCACCACGATCCAACAAGTGGTATCAGAGCCACGGCGCTTTAGGATGACTAACCGCCGAACGAAGCACCGAATTAATGGCCGGAGCTAACATCTATCCACCAACGTTTGCGGGGGAGTTCACATTTTGGAAGCGATGGATGGAGGTTATTTTAAAACTGATTTTAATTTGTTATTAATAATGACGTATGGTTTTGATATGCCTAAAAGCAAAGAAGGAGAAGAACTTGAGGAGCATCTATGGACTGACGAGCAGTGCGATGAATTCATGACAAATAGTAAGGCTGAGTCTTGCCTTCTGAGCATACTACTCGCCAAGGATCTCGACAGAGTCGGAAAATACAGAAGCGCAAAAGAACTTTGGGAAAAGTTCTTGAAACTCTACGAAGAACCATTTGAAGCCGACTCCTCAATGGACACCGAGCCATCGTCAGAAGATTCTGAGATGGAGGAAATTGCAGGAACATCTCTCACTGTCGAGCATCTACCAGAAGACGCAATCAGCTCTTCCTCAATAAGAATCGAGAGCATCAACGAAGGGGGAGCAAGGTTGGAAGAAAACAACACAACAGTGGGAGAATCAACGGGCGACAAGGTAAGTCAAGTATGACCTCCACCTCCTGATCAATTGATTAAGTCAAGGCTCCCTCTACACCTAAGATCTCCAATGAGCTAGGATTTTCCCACAGGGATTTTTAAGAACCTATCACAAGGCTCCCTATACGCAAAGGCACTTAAGGTTTTCCTAACTAAACCTTACTTCTATAACACCCCAAATTTCATGATTTGGAGTCCTAAAAGACCTTATTAAAATCTAGAAATGCTTTAGAAAAATTCTAGAGATTTTTAGGAATTTATAGAGTATTTTTATGTAATTTTTGGACCCGACTAACCAACTGGGCTAGTAGTTGTTACTTGATCAAGTAAAGGAAGAATTTTATTTAAGTAATAGAAGTTAATAGCAAGAAATAATAAGAAGAAAATAATTTGCAGCCGGGATTCGAACCCACGAGCCGAGCCTTAAGCAGAACGCAGCCCACCAACAGACCAACCGAACTTTTCTTAACTAAACCTATATCGAAATATATTTAAGTAGTACTAGTTAACAGAAACCTTAGAGTATTAAAAGGAAGAACTTAGGGATTAATCACGAAACCTAAATTCTTTCCTCACCCTTTCTCCTCTCACGCGGCGTCGACGCTCCTTCTTTCGGGCGGAACAAGACCGGAGCTAGGGCTCTTCCTCCGGCGGCCGGCGGGGTGTTTTCCAATAGCTTCTCACATCTTCGGGACCGTCTCACCAAGGAGAACAAGTAGATAGGGAGGGATCGTTGAGAAAGCATGTCCACCCGAAACCCTAGAGCAGTGGAAGCCTTCTTCTTCGGCTGTAAGTCCAAGAAACCCAAGGTAAGTTGCTACTCACCTGCAGTAGGATAGCTCCGAGGTTTATTCCTTGTTCCTTTCTCTGTGTCCGAAGCTTTGCACGAAACCTTAGAGTTTTTTTGTAAGTGAACTGTTGCTAGGGATTTAAAGGAGATTCCCGAAGCTTTGCATGAGTTTCCAGTAGAAATTCTCCTTTTTTTTTTTTGGTTCCTGCCGTGAGTTCTTTAAGAAGAGGAGAAGGGGGTTTGAAATAGTATGGATAGTTGGTTCTAGAAGTGTTATGATCTCAATTTTGACCCAAACTTTCTGTTGCAACCTTGATGAACCTGCTCGGTTCTTGTGGGGTTTAACAAGCTTCGAAAATTGGGTTGCTTTACAAAAAGATTAAGCTGTGAATTTGTTGTATAGGTTTGTTTTAAGTTTTACATCAAGTTCAACTTGATTTTATGCAAAGAAAAGGGGCACAAGTAACTCCCTTGGGGTTGCTGTGCATTTCGGCTATTTAGCTGAACATGAGAAGGCATAGATTGTTGATTAGCATGTAGTTTTCTTTATGTTGTTACCTTATTATTGCTACTGTCGATTTAGAGTGTGAGATCTCGGAAATTTTAAATAATAGGGTTATTTGAGAAATAGCCATACAAAATTTTTCCGAAATTTTTAGGAATTTTCTGGGAATTTTTCGGAGCTCGTACGATGGATTTTGAGGGGATCAATTTCGGGTTCGGATAAAGCCTATTTGGAATACCCGTTTAAGTGAGGAAAAGTTTTAATATAAATACTTTTCTTTTCTTATTTCTTTTCCCTAAACCTATCGCCGAACCAAAGCTTCTGTTCTTCCCCGATCTCCCCTCTCTTCCTTCTCTGTTCTCTCGTGGACGAGTCAAAGCCGATGGACCTTCGACGATCGTCGACATCGCCTGAGCTCAGATCTGGCTGATGCCTTTCGTCTCCGGCCTCCTTCATTCTCCGGCTTTGTTCTTCTCTTCGGTCTCAGCAAGTAGCAGGACCTCGTCCCCTTGTGCCGATCGTCGACAGCGAGTGGCAGCGGTGATCTTACCATAGACACCACCAATCCGTGCCCTAGCTGTGAACGCGAAGGTAAGGCATTATATTCGGTTGATTGTTGAGGATTGTGGGACGATTCTTGATCCTTCTTCACTGGATTTTCGCCGAACCGTGCCCTAGGTACATCGCCGGTGCTTTGCCTTTGGATCGTTGCTTCGTGAGAGCAGATCGCTGATCAAGAAGGGAGGTCTTAGCCCTAGCCTCGACCTTTCCTCTGCATCGCTGGCTTGGATCTACTGTCTTGGGTTCTAGCTTCCATTTCGCACATGGTAAGCTTCTCAATTAGGTTTTCCTTTAGGTTGCCTTGATGAAATTGGATCTTCTGTTCTTGATTCGGGCCGTAAGATGGTTTCCAGTAGGTTGTGCTGTTCTGGTGGTGGACAGCAGCTCGATCCGGGCAGAGAGGAGGCTCTGTTCCTTTTGATTAAGTGCTGTGGATTAATATGCATGGTTGAGAGCTAGAGGTACTATCTTGTGGATGTGATCTTAGGTTCCAACAGCAGCTACCCTAACCGGCAGCTACATCTTTGGCGGTGATCTACTGGTGATCACCTTGGATTTGGGTAAGTTTTTGGAGGTCAAGTGTTACTTTGTTTTAATGATACGAAATAGGATTAGATTTAATTGCTTAGATTAATTAAATGGAATGATTGGAGTTAGGGTAATTAACCCTAATCAACTATTGGATTTAATTTAGGTTAGG
Source organism: Zingiber officinale (assembly GCF_018446385.1). Taxonomy (NCBI): domain Eukaryota; kingdom Viridiplantae; phylum Streptophyta; class Magnoliopsida; order Zingiberales; family Zingiberaceae; genus Zingiber; species Zingiber officinale. Next base: position 16,794,062 of record NC_055995.1, read on the forward strand.
ATTACTAATCTATTGGTGATTAGGGATTAGGTAACTAACCCTAATTGACCGTTAGATTTAATTAGGTAGGTTGAGATTGTATGGATTAGGGGTTTGCCCTAATTTAGTTTAGGGATTTTATTTAGCTATTCATTTGGATTTAGCTAAATAAAATATATATATTGTTTGATACAGGACTTTGATTCGAGACAGGCGTCTCGACGTTGGATTTGGCGTGATACTGTACCTTCTATTTGAGGCGGGTACCCTCTGACTTATCTTTGGATAATGTCTTATGATATGTGTAGCTTATATATATTTACTAGTGGTAGATAGTAGATTATTCTCTCTCTTGGTCTTAGCTAGTTGATACCTATCACATGCTTCATCTGCTAGTTGCCTTACTTCAGGATTGGATATTTGTATCTCTTGCCATGTGTATATACGTTCATAGAGATGCATATCTATAGTGCTCTACTCTACTGGATTAGTTGCCTTACATGTGTGATACATGCTCTTGGATTCATGATACTTACATCATTGCTATATGTGATGTCTTTGGATTTATGCTATTTTTATCATGGTTATATATATATGCGTTTACCTTTTTGGGCACACACATATATGGAGGAGGCTATGTTCAGGTATGACATACTGTAGCATCATGCACCATCCTGCATGATTGCATGCTGGGCGATTGACGACTCCATTATTGTTGAGCTCGTCGGACGGCTACATAGGCCTGCACACAACGTGTTTCACTGCATGGGTAGTGGCACAGCACAGTAGGGTGTGTATGGCAGTAGCTCTGTAGTGCTCCGCTGGTCCGCTCATGGGTAGTGTGACTGCAGCGTGGTAGCAGACAGGGATCCCTCCCCGTCATTGCGTACCGGGAGTTGAGAGTGTTACGCTCCCTCACTATGTTTGAGGTAGGAGGATAGGTGTACTCCGACAGCATCCCGTCCACTCGGTCACTCATCAGGGGTAGTGACGACAGAGTGCACGGTGTCACAGCCCTACCTACTCGGTCTCGCCATCGCGTGTGAGACGGCTGACTAGCGTCAGGGGTGACCATGTCATATTGCATCATATGCACATATTGCATTTATTGTGATTGTTGCATATTGGATGATGCACTTGGGTGACTGCATATGATTGACATGTATACAGGAAACATGCTTATTTGCTCTGACTATCTTTGTCTGTGTATGTCCACAGTCATTTGCCCAAGCCTCGCAGGTGAGTACAGTTTATTACAGTTATGCATTTCCTTATTATTCTTGCTATAGATTGTGCTTTATGCCTATTGTTGGTTATTACAATTTATTTCAGCTCTGCATATCTGTTGAACTGTTAGGAGACTATACCGTAGGTTGTATGGTTAGAGAACTGTACTATTGATCCTATGGTTTAGGAGACTGTACCTTAGGTTTTTACTGGTGGATATATATTGTTGTACATGTCTATTGGTTTACCTGCTGAGTTCTTGAACTCACCCCGTTGTTACTATTTTTTCAGGTTGAGGCCGTCAGGAGAGATTCCAGTCGCTAGCCCCTTGGTCGCGAGGATTTCTAGATATCGTTTTCTGTATTCGCTTTTATACGTATACTTGTGATGTGGGTTTGTATTGTGGACTTTATGACGAACATTGGGTTTACTACTTTTGGTTTTCCGCTGCGGATATTTTCACTACTTCGTGGATTTTGTTTTCTCCGTTGTAGTGGAGTAGGATGTTTACATATATCTTCGAGGATTCTATATCATCCTTCCTTATTAAACTGCGTGGATTGATTATATGTTCAACTGTGTGGAATGTTGATATAAACTGCGTGGTTTGTTTCTTATTTGTATTGTATTATTCCGGCCGTGTGTGGCCGAGGTATAGATATATGTATTCTGGATTCATATTGTCACCCGTACAGGGGAGATGCTGTCGAAATTTCTTCGGACAGGGACTACCTGGGGCGTGACATAGAGTTAGTTTTCTTCTAAAACATGTAGGTTTGTTTTTGTAGCTTAAATGCAGAAGTACGGTTAAGTAGGTATGCATATTTTACTAAAATCGAATACAGGTTTTTACTAGAAGTTTAGCATTTCAGTTTTTTTGATATATTCTATCATGTTGTTAGACTTTCCCTATTTGTTATTAGTTAAGCATGTGTAGTTTCCTTACTACTAGAATAGCATGAGTAGTATTGAATTATAATGTTTTCCTTGCTTTGGATTTTCTGTACAGCATTAGAACGGCTAGAAGTTTAAGAGTAGCTAGTGTGCTTTGTTTTCTTTGCTATCGGATTACACTGTACAACTTTGGAATAGCTAGAGATTATTGAGTAGCATGCATTCTTTGCTCTCTTTCTTTTATCTCTATTGTAGCAAGATTTAAGGTTTTAATTCCAACAAGTTTTAGATGTAGTTTAAGCTTGTATGATATGAAGATTTTCTAGTTTTCATTGGCTATTTTTAACAAGCATGAACAGCCATGTATTCTAGTAGAAAAATAAGAGTTCTATTAAATTCTTTTAGAAGTATTAACAAGTATAAGACAGATAAAGAAAAGAAAGAAAAAGGCCAAGGCCTTAAGTAGATCCCAAAGTCAAGACTTTAGAGATTTTGGCACACAAGGTGCTAAAGATAATGCCGAGACATTATATATTAGAAGTATTAAAAGATAACAAGTATTTTACTTTTATCAGTGGCACTGTACTGGACTCTCAGTTGTCCTTGGGTTGGGCTCCCATAGTCGTCCCTAGGTTTAGATAACCAAGTATGCAGGACTCTTAGTAGTCCTTGGGCTGAGCTCCCATAGTCGGTCCCTTGGTTTAGATAACCTAGTAAACCCTACTAGATTCGAGACCAGCTATCTCGGGTCTAGTTAGGGATGCGCGCATAGCAAGTACAGTTGCCGGGCCCAAGAAGAAGTTGATTATTATTTTGAAGTATTATAAGTATAAGTTTTTGAACAAACAAAATAAGTTTCACATAAGTATAAAAGTATAAAAGAATAATTTTAGAACAAATGAATCAAGTTTCACTTTGTTTTAGAATCAGCAAGTTTAGTTCCCTTTTATGCTAGCATGTTATTTAGATTAGCTTACTGTACTTTGCTATTAGAAGAGCATGAGTAGCTTTACATGTTTAGCACTTCAGTATGTTTGTTTATTTACTAGTAGATGAGCATGAGTAGTTTTCCCTTCGAGCATTCAGTTTTAGTTTTCAGTATATTCACATGCATATCGAGTTTTTGTGAGTTAGATAGCGCTTACTAAGCATTTTGCTTATAGATTACATTTCCTCTTACTGCAGAAAAAGGAAGGCGACAAGGTGGTGCAGATGATGTGTGATGCCAGGACTATGGAAGTCTTGGGACTAGAAAGGAGTTCCTTTAGTCTTCTTTCCTTATTTTAGTTTCCGTATTTTAGTTATTGTAAACATTTGAGTTGTATTTTAAGTTCATGCCATTTGAGATTATTCTGTTTAGATTGCATATAGGATGAGTTCAGTTTAGTAAGTAAATATTTGTGTGTTGATACTTATTTAACTGCGTGGGTGTCTGATAAATGTTCCAGCCGCTTGTGGCTGATGTATAGTATGTTATGTATTAATGAGTATGGTCACCGGTACAGGGGAGACTCTGCCAAAATTTTTCGGTAGAGACTTCTCGTGATTTTAATCATACCGGTTAAGTAGAATTAGTAGTTAAGTAACAGTCATCCTTAGAGTGTAGTAGTAGTAAGAAGGGTGGTTGTTACAGTTGGTATCAGAGCAGTTTCCATTCTCCAGCATCACACATCAGCACCATCTTTGCCGTCTTCAAGTAGGAAAGTATTTGAGTTTTCTTTTATACTTTTCTTATTATTTGCAGTATAGAGTATTTGCTTAGAAATGTTTAAGTAAGATAGAAGTTCTTGATTTCTTTTGTTTACATATGTATATATGTCTAGAAAGCATAGGGACGATTTTAAGTTTCTCTACATAACTAGATGTCAAGAAGAGGACATCCCCGTACCATTAGTGTCGAGCACAGGAGAACGAAGAGTCCAGAACAGTTTCCAAGACCCGATATGGGCACTACGAAGTTGTAGTCATGTCATTTGGTGTGACCAATGCACATGTGGTCTCCAGGGACCTTATAACAAGTCTTCCAAGGACTACTAATGGGTACGATGTGATATGGGTGATAGTGGACAGTGAAGTTAAGAGACTAAGGAACAAAAGAGTATCATTAGTGGGAGTCATTTAGAACCAGAAGCATAAGGAAGTTACTTAGGAGCGTGAGGATAGTATGAGATAGAAATATTCGGAATTATTCTAAGTTCGAGGACGAACTTTTTATAAGGTAGGGAGGATTGTAACACCCCAAATTTCATGATTTGGAGTCCTAAAAGACTTTATTAAAATCTAGAAATGCTTTAGAAAAATTCTAGAGATTTTTAGGAATTTATAAAGTATTTTTATGTAATTTTTGGAGGTCGTTGGATATTTTTACCAAAAGAAAGAAGTTTTGACAAAAAATGTCCAAGCCGAGGCTCGAACCGGCAACCCTTGACCCGAGCAAAACCCAACTAACCAACTGGGCTAGCAGTTGTTACTTGATCAAGTAAAGGAAGAATTTTATTTAAGTAATAGAAGTTAATAGCAAGAAATAATAAGAAAAAAATAATTTGCAGACGAGATTCGAACCCACGAGCCGGGCCTTAAGCAGAACGCAGCCCACCAACAGACCAACCGAACTTTTCTTAACTAAACCTATATAGAAATATAATTAAGTAGTACTAGTTAACAGAAACCTTAGAGTATTAAAAGGAAGAACTTAGGGATTAATCACGAAACCTAAATTCTTTCCTCACCCTTTCTCCTCTCACGCGACGTCGACGCTCCTTCTTTCGAGCGGAATAGGACCGGAGCTAGGGCTCTTCCTCCGGCGGCCGGCGGGGGGTTTTTCTGATAGCTTCTCACATCTTCGGGACCGTCTCACCAAGGAGAACAAGTAGATAGGGAGGGATCATTGAGAAAGCATGTCCACCCGAAACCCTAGAGCAGTGGAAGCCTTCTTCTTCGGCTGTAAGTCCAAGAAACCCAAGGTAAGTTGCTACTCACCTGCAGTAGAATAGCTCCGAGGTTTATTCCTTGTTCCTTTCTTTGTGTCCGAAGCTTTGCACGAAATCTTAGAGTTTGTTTGTAAGTGAACTGTTGCTAGGGATTTAAAGGAGATTCCCGAAGCTTTGCATGAGTTTCCAGTAGAAATTCTCCTTTTTTTTTGGTTCCTGCCGTGAGTTCTTTAAGAAGAGGAGAAGGGGGTTTGAAATAGTATGGATAGTTGGTTCTAGAAGTGTTATGATCTCAATTTTGACCCAAACTTTCTGTTGCAACCTTGATGAACCTGCTCGGTTCTTGTGGGGTTTTACAAGCTTCGAAAATTGGGCTGCTTTGCAAAAAGATTAAGCTGTGAATTTGTTGTATAGGTTTGTTTTAAGTTTTACATCAAGTTCAACTTGATTTTATGCAAAGAAAAGAGGCACAAGTAACTCCCTTGGGGTTGCTGTGCAATTCGGCTATTTAGCTGAACATGAGAAGGCATAGATTGTTGATTAGCATGTAGTTTTCTTTATGTTGTTACCTTATTGTTGCTACTGTCGATTTAGAGTTAGTTTTCTTCTAAAACATGTAGGTTTGTTTTTGTAGCTTAAATGCAGAAGTACGGTTAAGTAAGTATGCAAATTTTACTAAAATCGAATATAGGTTTTTACTAGCAGTTTAGCATTTCAGTTTTTTTGATATATTCTATCATGTTGTTAGACTTTCCCTATTTGTTATTAGTTAAGCATGTGTAGTTTCCTTACTACTAGAATAGCATGAGTAGTATTGAATTATAATGATTTCCTTGCTTTGGATTTTCTGTACAGCATTAGAACGGCTAGAAGTTTAAGAGTAGCTAGTGTGCTTTATTTTCTTTGCTATCGGATTACACTGTACAGCTTTGGAATAGCTAGAGATTATTGAGTAGCATGCATTCTTTGCTCTCTTTCTTTTATCTCTGTTGTAGCAAGATTTAAGGTTTTAATTCCAACAAGTTTTAGATGTAGTTTAAGCTTGTATGATATGCAGATTTTCTAGTTTTCATTGGCTATTTTTAACAAGCATGAACAGCCATGTATTCTAGTGGAAAAATAAGAGTTCTATTAAATTCTTTTAGAAGTATTAACAAGTATAAGACAGATAAAGAAAAGAAAGAAAAAGGCCAAGGCCTTAAGTAGATCCCAAAGTTAAGACTTTAGGGATTTTGGCACACAAGGTGCTAAAGAAAATGCCGAGACATTATATATTAGAAGTATTAAAAGATAACAAGTATTTTACTTTTATCAGTGGCACTGTACTGGACTCTCAGCTGTCCTTGGGTTGGGCTCCCATAGTCGTCCCTAGGTTTAGATAACCTAGTATGCAGGAATCTCAGTAGTCCTTGGGCTGGGCTCCCATAGTCGGTCCCTAGGTTTAGATAACCTAGTAAACCCTACTAGATTTGGGACCAGCTATCTCGGGTCTAGTTAGGGATGCACGCATAGCAAGTACAGTTGTCAGGCCCAAGAAGAAGTTGATTATTATTTTGAAGTATTATAAGTATAAGTTTTTTAACAAACAAAATAAGTTTCACATAAGTATAAAAGTATAAAAGAATAATTTTAGAATAAATGAATCAAGTTTCACTTTATTTTAGAATCAGCAAGTTTAGTTCCCTTTTATGCTAGCATGTTATTTAGATTAGCTTACTGTAATTTGTTATTAGAAGAGCATGAGTAGCTTTACATGTTTAGCACTTCAGTATGTTTGTTTATTTACTAGTAGATGAGCATGAGTAGTTTTCCCTTCGAGCATTCAGTTTTAGTTTTCAGTATATTCACATGCATATCGTGTTTTTGTGAGTTAGATAGCACTTACTAAGCATTTTACTTATAGATTACATTTCCTCTTACTGCAGATAAAGGAAGGCGACAAGGTGGCGCAGATGATGTGTGATGCCAAGAATATGGAAGTGTTGGGACTAGAAAGGAGTTCCTTTAGTCTTCTTTCCTTATTTTAGCTTCCGCATTTTAGTTATTGTAAACATTTGAGTTGTATTTTAAGTTCATGCCATTTGAGATTATTCTGTTTAGATTGCATATAGGATGAGTTCAGTTTAGTAAGTAGATATTTTTGTGTTGATACTTATTTAACTGCGTGGGTGTCTGATAAAAGTTCCAGCCGCTTGTGGCTGATGTATAGTATGTTATATATTAATGATTATGGTCACCGGTACAAGGGAGATTCTGCCAAAATTTTTCGGTAGAGACTCCTCGTGATTTTAATCATACCGGTTAAGTAGAGTTAGTAGTTAAGTAACGGTCATCCTTAGAGTATAGTAGTAGTAAGAAGGGTGGTCGTTACAGTTGGTATCAGAGCAGTTCCCATTCTCCAGCATCACACATCAGCACCATCTTTGCCGTCTTCAAGTAAGAAAGTATTTGAGTTTTCTTTTATACTTTTCTTATTATTTGCAGTATAGAGTATTTGCTTAGAAATGTTTAAGTAAGATAGAAGTTCTTGATTTCTTTTGTTTACATATGTATATATGTCTAGAAAGCATAGGGACGATTTTAAGTTTCTCTACATAACTAGATGTCAAGAAGAGGACATCCCCGTACCATTAGTGTCGAGCACAGGAGAACGAAGAGTCCAGAACAGTTTCCAAGACCCGATATGGGCACTACGAAGTTGTAGTCATGTCATTTGGTGTGACCAATGCACATGTGGTCTCCAGGGACCTTATAACAAGTCTTCCAAGGACTACTAATGGGTACGATGTGATATGGGTGATAGTGGACAGTGAAGTTAAGAGACTAAGGAACAAAAGAGTATCATTAGTGGGAGTCATTTAGAACCAGAAGCATAAGGAAGTTACTTAGGAGCGTGAGGATAGTATGAGATAGAAATATTCGGAATTATTCTAAGTTCGAGGACGAACTTTTTATAAGGTAGGGAGGATTGTAACACCCCAAATTTCATGATTTGGAGTCCTAAAAGACTTTATTAAAATCTAGAAATGCTTTAGAAAAATTCTAGAGATTTTTAGGAATTTATAGAGTATTTTTATGTAATTTTTGGAGGTCGTTGGATATTTTTACCAAAAGAAAGAAGTTTTGACAAAAAATGTCCAAGCCGAGGCTCGAACCGGCAACCCTTGACCCGAGCAAAACCCGACTAACCAACTAGGCTAGCAGTTGTTACATGATTAAGTAAAGGAAGAATTTTATTTAAGTAATTGAAGTTAATAGCAAGAAATAATAAGAAGAAAATAGATTGCAGCCGGAATTCGAACCCACGAGCCGGGCCTTAAGCAGAACGCAGCCCACCAACAGACCAACCGAACTTTTCTTAACTAAACCTATATCGAAATATATTTAAGTAGTACTAGTTAATAGAAACCTTAGAGTATTAAAAGGAAGAACTTAGGGATTAATCACGAAACCTAAATTCTTTCCTCACCCTTTCTCCTCTCACGCGGCGTCGACGCTCCTTCTTTCGGGCGGAACAGGACCGGAGCTAGGGCTCTTCCTCCGGCGGCCGGCGGGGGGTTTTTCTGATAGCTTCTCACATCTTCGGGACCGTCTCACCAAGGAGAACAAGTAGATAGGGAGGGATCATTGAGAAAGCATGTCCACCCGAAACCCTAGAGCAGTGGAAGCCTTCTTCTTCGGCTGTAAGTCCAAGAAACCCAAGGTAATTTGCTACTCACCTGCAGTAGGATAGCTCCGAGGTTTATTTCTTGTTCCTTTCTTTGTGTCCAAAGCTTTGCACGAAACCTTAGAATTTGTTTGTAAGTGAACTGTTGCTAGGGATTTAAAGGAGATTCCCGAAGCTTTGCATGAGTTTCCAGTAGAAATTCTCCTTTTTTTTTGGTTCCTGTCGTGAGTTCTTTAAGAAGAGGAGAAGGGGGTTTGAAATAGTATGGATAGTTGGTTCTAGAAGTGTTATGATCTCAATTTTGACCCAAACTTTCTGTTGCAACCTTGATGAACCTGCTCGGTTCTTGTGGGGTTTTACAAGCTTCGAAAATTGGGTTGCTTTGCAAAAAGATTAAGCTGTGAATTTGTTGTATAGGTTTGTTTTAAGTTTTACATCAAGTTCAACTTGATTTTATGCAAAGAAAAGGGGCACAAGTAACTCCCTTGGGGTTGCTGTGCATTTCGGCTATTTAGCTGAACATGAGAAGGCATAGATTGTTGATTAGCATGTAATTTTCTTTATGTTGTTACCTTATTGTTGCTACTGTCGATTTAGAGTTAGTTTTCTTCTAAAACATGTTAGGTTTTTTTTTGTAGCTTAAATGCATAAGTACGGTTAAGTAGGTATGCATATTTTACTAAAATCGAATACAGGTTTTTACTAGCAGTTTAGCATTTCAATTTTTTTGATATATTCTATCATGTTGTTAGACTTTCCCTATTTGTTATTAGTTAAGCATGTGTAGTTTCCTTACTACTAGAATAGCATGTGTAGTTTCCTTACTACTAGAATAGCATGAGTAGTATTGAATTATAATGTTTTCCTTGCTTTGGATTTTCTGTACAGCATTAGAACGGCTAGAAGTTTAAGAGTAGCTAGTGTGCTTTGTTTTCTTTGCTATCGGATTACACTGTACAGCTTTGGAATAGCTAGAGATTATTGAGTAGCATGCATTCTTTGCTCTCTTTCTTTTATCTCTGTTGTAGCAAGATTTAAGGTTTTAATTCCAACAAGTTTTAGATGTAGTTTAAGCTTGTATGATATTCAGATTTTCTAGTTTTCATTGGCTATTTTAACAAGCATGAACAGCCATGTATTCTAGTGGGAAAATAAGAGTTCTATTAAATTCTTTTAGAAGTATTAACAAGTATAAGACAGATAAAGAAAAGAAAGAAAAAGGCCAAGGCCTTAAGTAGATCCCAAAGTCAAGACTTTAGGGATTTTGGCACACAAGATGCTAAAGAAAATGCCGAGACATTATATATTAGAAGTATTAAAAGATAACAAGTATTTTACTTTTATCAGTGGCACTGTACTGGACTCTCAATTGTCCTTGGGTTGTGCTCCCATAGTCGTCCTTAGGTTTAGATAACCTAGTATGCAGGACTCTTAGTAGTCCTTGGGCTGAGCTCCCATAGTCGGTCCCTTGGTTTAGATAACCTAGTAAACCCTACTAGATTCGGGACCAGCTATCTCGGGTCTAGTTAGGGATGCGCGCATAGCAAGTACAGTTGTCGGGCCCAAGAAGAAGTTGATTATTATTTTGAAGTATTATAAGTATAAGTTTTTGAACAAACAAAATAAGTTTCACATAAGTATAAAAGTATAAAAGAATAATTTTAGAACAAATGAATCAAGTTTCACTTTGTTTTAGAATCAGCAAGTTTAGTTCCCTTTTATGCTAGCATGTTATTTAGATTAGCTTACTATACTTTGCTATTAGAAGAGCATGAGTAGCTTTACATGTTTAGCACTTCAGTATGTTTATTTATTTACTAGTAGATGAGCATGAGTAGTTTTCCCTTCGAGCATTCAGTTTTAGTTTTCAGTATATTCACATGCATATCGAGTTTTTGTGAGTTAGATAGTGCTTATTATGCATTTTGCTTATAGATTACATTTCCTCTTACTGCAGATAAAGGAAGGCGACAAGGTGGCACAGATGATGTGTGATGCCAGAACTATGGAAGTCTTGGGACTAGAAATGAGTTCCTTTAGTCTTCTTTCCTTATTTTAGTTTCCGCATTTTGGTTATTGTAAACATTTGAGTTGTATTTTAAGTTCATGCCATTTGAGATTATTCTGTTTAGATTGCATATAGGATGAGTTCAGTTTAGTAAGTAGATATTTGTGTTTTGATACTTATTTAACTGCGTGGGTGTCTGATAAATGTTCCAGCCGTCTGTGGCTGATGTATAGTATGTTATGTATTAATGATTATGGTCACCGGTCCAGGGGAGATTCTGTCAAAAATTTTTGGTAGAGACTCCTCGTGATTTTAATCATACCGGTTAAGTAGAGTTAGTAGTTAAGTAACAGTCATACTTAGAGTGTAGTAGTAGTAAGAAGGGTGGTCGTTACAACTTCTCCCTCTTTGCCTAACATCCAAAAGGTTCTCTAACAATATCCCAATTGTTGGAAACTTATCATCCAAACTGACCCTAAACTTATGTACTTATCTCCCATGGATCTCATACATCTAAACGAGTTGACATGGTCAAGAACAGTGCTGAAAAACATTATCAGGCTAGTATCAGTCGATAGCCCCAAGTACCAGTCGAATGTCCCCTTCGACACAACCTTACAGAAGCATACTGTGATCGAAAAACATTGTTACCAGTTGACTGGTATCTGCACCAGTCGACTGGTACCCTATTTCTGAAAAAATCAATCTTTTCTGTCCAACTTCAGAAAGGCACCAGAATTTCACAGGCCTCCAAAAATTCTCAAATTTTGTGGAGAGGTCTATTGTACCCATGTCTACTTGGGAAAAATACATTACAAAATGTATCTATCATCAATCCCAATATTGACACAAAATCCAAAACTAACTAAATGGTTTAATTGAACTTTGACCTAAAGTCCTAGTTTTGGCTTCCTCTTGATGTATTTGCCCATACCAACCCACAATGCATCCCTAGCATTGGTTTATATGACATCTATACATCCAAAACCAATTATCATGCTATATGACTCTAATGTCATATTTCTTCCATGAAACACAAACTATGTATGCCAAATCCCTAGGTTTGAGACTCAAATCCGTCTCCAAACCATTTGACACACTCCATGGCTCCTCTAGACTCCCAAGTAGTACCCACCTGAGATCCATTTGCCATGAGTCCCAAATTGACTATTTGAGCTCCCCCTAGAGCCCTTAGCCTTAGCCATCTCCCTAGGTGACTCATTCACAATCGCTAGGCCACATCGGTACCCCTCCAGTGACACTTGACCGTGAGGTACCTCCGGTGAAACCTTTTTCGTGAGTGGCAGCAAAGGGGGTGGTTGGTTGGAGCTTTGCTTGTAATAACGTGGATGGTCGGCGACGCAAGAAGGTAGCAAGAAAGGTTGACTACAGCAATCCTTGCTGCAAAAGGGTGAAAAAGAAATAAGGATTGCATGTGAAAATTACGATGTTGAGAAGGAATCTGGTGCGACGAGGAAGAAATGAAGGATCATGGTTATAATACATGTAGAAATTAATAGGTAGAGGAAAGAAATAATATAAACCTTTTTGATTTTTTTTCTAAAGCCAATAGGTCCAAAATAATAATGGAAAGATAGGTGTACTCCGACAGCATCCCGTCAACTCGGTCACTCATCAGGAGCAGTGATGGCAGAGTGCATGGTTGTCACAGTCCTACCCACTCGGTCTCACCATCGTGTGTGAGATGGTTGACTGGCGTCAAGGGTGACCATGACATTGACATCATATGCATGATGAATTTACTGATTGTGTTTGCTGCACTTATATGCTGCATTTAGATGGATGCATATGTTTGACATGCATACAGGATTTATGATACTCTCGGTCTGACGACCTGACTATTTTGATAGGAGGCCCTGGTGAGTACAGTTCTCTTCAGCCTTTTCTATTGTGCATCTTCCAGCTTTTGTCCAGGAGATTGTATTCCATAGTTATTATTATTTGTTATAATTTACTATACATGTCAACTAGGTATCTGCTGAGTTGTTGAACTCACCCCCGTGGACACTATCTTTTTCAGGTACCAGGTTGTTTATGGAGTCGCTTGGAGTATCCTGCCTGCCGGTCCCCACGTCACATCAGAAGACCTGTCTCTGCTTTTGTTTATTACTATTTTGGTATATGAGATTTGTGTATTTAGCTTTGTGTTCCGGTTTTGTTTCTGGAGTGTTGTTTTGTTGTGTGGTGTAAGCCAAGCCGGCTAGCAGTATTCGTTTTTAGTTGTATGTGTTGTCCATTGTATTTCCGTTGTGTTTGGTTTTGGTACAGCCGAGTGGGCTGTTAGATTTACATATAACTGCGTGGTTGTATTTTTATTGTATTCGCCGAGTAGGCTGCATAATAACTGTGTGGTTGTATTTTTATTGTATCAGCCGAGTAAGCTGCATATAAACTGCGTGGTTGTGTGTATATTCCAGCCGCCTGTGGCTGAGGTATATTGTGTCTATAGAAATGGTTCAGATTGCCAGCCGTACAAGGGAGATGCTGCCGAAATTTCTTCGAACAGGGACTCCCCTGGGGCGTGACAATTTATTTCACTCACTTTACCAGGATTCATAAACTCTAGTACTTAACTTGGAGGTCTGGAGTTCGAATCCTGGGGAAGGCAAAAATCCACTGGCCAGGGGTGGGAAGACCTTGTGAGTAACGGCATGGCCGAGGGTCGTCGGTCGACGACATAAGGGGTCGCCAGTGAGGCCACCCAAGGGACCGCCAAGGGGCTGCCAAGGGGCCGCCATTGTGGGCGCCCAAGGGGCCGAAGGGTCGGGTCGTTACAATAAAAAAAGACGCCTTTTTATTGTAACGACTCGGCCCCTTGGGCCCTCGGCCGTGCCGTTACTCACTAGGTCTTCCCACCCCTGGCCAGTGGATTTTTGCCTTCCCAAGATTCGAACTCTAGACCTCCAAGCTAAGTACTAGAGTTTATGAATCCTGGTAGCCAAGTGAGTGAAATAAATTGTCACGCCCCGGGGGAGTCCCTGTTCGAAGAAATTTCTGCAGCATCTCCCTTGTACAAGGGAACTAGGACGATATTCCGAGTAGCAACCAACATAAACTTGCTGAAATTGTCAATAAAAATAACATAATAAAGAAAACCTTGATTAGATAGAATAGGAACAAGACCCCACACATCAGAGTGAATAATTTCTAAAGGAAAACTAGAAGTGCGAGAAGAAGACACAAAAGGCAATTTATGAAATTTTGCTTTCATGCAAGCTTCACATAAATGATAAGAGGAGGCTAAAGAAATTGGTAAACCATACTGGTTAATGATATTCTGAATAACACGTAGTGACGGATGACCAAGATGTGCATGCCAAGAGAATTTATTAGTGCGTTCTCCAACAAACGCATTAGTATAGGTGGATTGAAGATGATAAAGATGTCTTTAATATTTCCTTGAAGTAGAATATTTCTTGTTGTGGGATCCTTCACAAGATAATGATGAGGATGAAATTCAAAGAACACATTATTATCAAGAGCAAACTAACGGACGGAAAGCAAATTTTTAGTGATAGAAGGAACATGAAGAGTGTTGTGCATGCGAAAAGTACGGCCGCATGAGTGAAAAGATGTGTTTCCAATGTGAGTAATTTGCAAACCTGAGCCATTGCCTATTTGTACCATGTCGGGTCCATCATAAGGTGAAGCTTCTGTGAGAATATTATTATACTAAGGTAGCGGATCTACCTTTTTTTCTGTGAGAATATTATATTCCGGTGTAACATGATGAGTTGCTCCAGAATCCAGATGCCATCTTGGGTTCTCAAGAGTCGATGAAACTATATTAGGAGAGATACAATATAAGAATGCTCTAGAATGAGATGACTAGGCTGTAGAATTCCAAGAATGTGGTGGTCGATTTGAAGATGCATGCTTTCCTTGTGAAATAGTTGGTTGTCCCAATGCTGCAAGACCACCCGCAAAATTTGAGTCAAATCTTTTAGGACATTGAATACCAATATGTCCAATTCTGATACAAATTTGACATCTTCTTCGATTATATGACCAATCAAATCTTCTAGAGCAATGAATATCAGTATGACTAATGATGTGACAAATTTGACATCGGTCTAAACTTTACTTTTGGCCTTCGTGATGTCATTGAGTATTTAATATCGAAAATAAATAACTTGTCTCTTGATCGTAATAGACCTTGCTGGAAGAATATTCGGTGGTTGGAAATAATACTTAGCACTGGAACCTTACTGTCCGACGGAAGTGACAAATCAAAAGCTTGGTGGACGGTGATGGCCACTTCTTGTGGACGACAATTCTTTGGCAGACGACAAGAAGGAGCAAAGAGGCGGGGCGGTGCTATCCAATAGCTAGTCGATGAGCACATCGAGTTTCTCTGGAGGAGGCGGCAATGCAAAAAAAGGAAATACCTTTTCTGTTGGTGTCGGCGACGGGAGAAAAGGAAGAGGTGAAACCTTTTTCGTGAGTGGCAACAAAGGGGGTGGTTGGTTGCAGCTTTGCTTGCAATAACATGGATGGTCGGCGACACAAGAAGGCAGCAGGAAAGGTTGACTACAACATTCCTTGCTACAAAAGGGTGAAAAAGAAACAAGGAGTTGCATGTGAAAATTACGATGTTGAGAAGAAATCTGGTTATAATATATGTAGAAATTAATAGTTAGAGGAAAGAAATAATATAAATCTTTTTGATTTTTTTTTTCTAAAATCAATAAATTTATTTATATAAATTATCCAAAATAATAATGAAAAGATTAAATAAAATATACAATCGTAATAATTATAAATATGATAATATAATAAACTTAAAAATATTAATTTTTCTATATGCCAAATATAACCAAATATAATAAATTTTAATTATTTAAAATCAATTAAAAATTATTTTCATTATAGTTCGATTTTGTTGAGCTGCATGCAATATGCAATTCGCAAGTTGTAATATTAATTCCAACAAAATGCAGAGGCGTCCTAGCTAGTCCAGCAGCATCGGGTTCAGCCGCGGGACCGGCACGCACACCAAGTGTTTGTTCCTAACAAGCGTCACGCTCAATCCTTCAGCCATGTCCACCTTCCCCCCATCCTCCGACTCCCAATCGAAGCACTGTAGCATCGCCGCCAGCGCACACGGTACGAAATGCAGCGCCAGAGACGCCCCCGGACAAAGTCTGCGTCCGCTTCCGAAGGGAATCAGCTCGAAGTGCTGCCCCCTGACGTCCAATTTCTGTCCGGGCTCCTCCAGGAACCTCTCTGGCCGGAACTCAAATGGCTCCGGCCATTGCTCCGGGTCCCTTCCATTGGCCCAGACGTTGACGAAGACCGTCGTGTTTGCCGGAACATCGTATCCTTTGATCTTGGTGTCCCTAGTGGACCGCCGAGGGATCAAAGGACCAGAGGGATGCAACCGCATTGTTTCCTTGATGATGGCCTGCATGTACGGGAGGTTGGCCACGTCGGACTCCTGCACCAGTCTTTTCTTGCCGACCACCGCTTCGATCTCATCTTGTGCCTTGCGCAGGATGTCCGGGTGGTTGATGAGTTCCGCCAGTCCCCACTCCAAGGTGAGGGCCGAAGTGTCGGTGCCGGCGACGAAGATATCCATCACGAAGGCTTTTATATGTTCCCTACTCAATCTCACTTCTGCACTGGAATCATCTGCGATGTCAATCAATATATCCAGCAAATCCTTGATTCCACCGCTCTTTTTTTTCCTCGCCTCCTCTTTTTCCTTCATAATCCTCTCCATCATCGCATCGTACCTTTGGCGGACGTCCTTCGACCTCTTATCGAACCCCTGCAAGTCCCAATTCTTGCATATTCCAATAAAATCTGCCATATTGAACTTACCCACCAACTCCGCCACTCCCTCCACGATCTTCCTCATCTCCATCGCCTCCCCGTCCGACCCGCAGCATCGGTGGCCCGTGGTCATCCGGGATATCACATTGTTGGTGAGATTTAACACTTCGCTGCCCATGTTGATGCTGGTTCTTCCAACCTTGCATCTGTCGTACAAGGACCGAACGAGCGAGACCACCTCTTCAGTCCGGATGGGGAGGAGCTGGTCGATCGTCCGTCCTCCCAGGAGCTCCGACATGCACAGTTTCTTCAAGAACCTCCAGTGAGGACCGTAGGGCGCGAAGACGAAGCCGGAGCAGTCGTAGGCGATGTAACTGGAGACCCTAAACTGAGGGCGGTCCGACCAAGCCGTCTCCTGCGTTCTCATAATCTCTTTGATCATGGAAGAGGAGGAGACCACGATGCAGGGGACAGAACCGAGGCGGAGGCCGATCAGGCCACCGTAGCGCTTAGAGAGCTTATGGAACGATTGGTGGGGGATCGGTCTGAGGTGATGGAGGTGGCCAATTATCGGAAGGGCGATTGGACCCGGCGGGAGGCGGAGAGCTGGCCGCCGGCGCCGCCATGTGATCAGGATTAAGATTGGAAATACGATCACGAGGATGGGGATGGCGAGTGACTGGAGGTCTGCTGCCGCCATTTCCTTGGATGATATGCTCTGCGACAAAAGCAGGGGCGTGCTAAATGGGTATATATACATTTAATTAATATTGTAATATCTTATCCGGAAAACCCAAAAACAAAAACAAAATCATTAACTATTAGTACAATTAGCCAAAATATGAAATGATAAATGAATATTTTTTTATAATTAATTTTTTAAGCTAATAAATTGCATATCTTTAATTAAAAATATAGAATTTATTAATATCTGTGGACAAATGTAAATATCTTATAATTCTTTTATTATATAGTCTCTTCAATTGTATACAAATTCTGCTTAAAAAAACCGGAAATATGTTCATAGTATAATATATATAATGTTTTTGGACAACTAAGTTTTTAATAAATACTTGCCTGTTCAAGGCTAGACGGTTTGCATATTCAATAAATATATTTCTAAGTAATAAATATTATTATTCAACTTTTATTTTAGATTAACTATTTTTAACTATACATTAGTAAGTGATTATTGATATTCTATGTAAGGTAAAGGGTTCAGAGGCATCTTCTAGTCGGAGAGGAATTCACAAGTATCACCGAGGATATAAAACACCTCCCATTCGAGGCATCCACACGAGTCGCTCAAGATATGTATATCTTATAATGATGATTAAAAAAAGATAATTTACATTAATAATTACTAAAATAAATTTTATAATTTTTTAGTCAAAAGTTAAATATTTAAATGGGTATAGTAATATTATTTTATCATAAATTATATATATATATATATATATATATATATATATATATATATATATATATATATAAAATTTTAGTGATGATTAAAAAAAGATAATTTACATTAATAATTACTTGATATTAATAAATTTTATAATCAAAAGTTAAATATTTAAATGGGTGTAATAATATTATTTTATCATACATTTTATATATATATATATATATATATATCATTTTTGGTGATGATTAAAAAAAGATAATTTACATTAATAAGAGTTAAAGATTTAAATGGGTATAATAATATTTTTTTTTATCTTAAATTATATATATAGAGAAATAATATGCTAGGTGACGTTTCATGAGCGAAGCGCATACGTGACGTCGTCAGCTTAATTTCTTTTTAAAAAAATATGTCTTTTATTCTCTCTCCCCTTCCGCCTTCTATTCAAATCGACGACGAGAGAAACTTTCCAAATTCAAAATTTCCCTTGCCGCTCTCTCTTTCTCGCTCTCGCCTTTTCCTTTGCCGTCGTTTTCTGTCGCAGCGTGCTCCTGCCGTGCAAGCAAAAGCAAAGGCATTGCAAGCTACTTGGACAACTTACAGCCACATGCTTGTTCTCAATCTAGATGGAAGCTCGAGAAATTGCCACCGAACACATAGCCGACGCTAGTTTGCTTACCACCCCTCTCCGTTCTCGATCATGAGCTTTTCTCCACTCCATTGTTTGGTTTTCAGCTCTATACAATGATATATCCTACAATGTACAAGTCTTAACTGCTTTCTTAACAACTTTTTCTTATATGATTTATATGGAACTTGCCAACCATCAATTTCATCATTTCATAACCAATGGTAATTCGTTTCATTTTATTTTGTAATTCCATTAATCCGTGATCCTAATATATATTAGAAGGATTTATACTACAACATACAAAATGAACGCCAGCTACAACGCCTACAACCACTTTCCACATTTGTTGTCTACTTGTTTTTATTGGACGTAGAGCTACTATAACGTTGTAGTACCTACTTGAAATGTTAGCTACTACAGTGTTGTAGCAACTACTTGGAATATTAATTGCTAAAACGGTGTAGTAGCTACTTTGACAGCTAACTGCTATAATGTTATAACAACTACTTGAATGTTAACTGCTACAATGGTTTAACAATTACTTAGAATGTTAGCTGCTACAACGGTATAGTAGCTAGCTACTTCGACAGCTAGCTGCTATAATATTGTAGCAACTACTTTGATAGGTAACTGCTACAAGGGTGTAACAGCTAATTGGAATATTAACTGCTACAATGGTGTAGCAGCAACTTCGATGGCTAGTAGTAGCTAATTGGAATGTTAACTGCTACAATGGTGTAGCAGCAACTTGGATGGCTAGCTGCTACAACATTGTAGTAGCTACTTCGATGACTAGCTATTACAAAGTTGTAGCAGCTACTTGAAATGCTAACTATTACAATAGTGTAATAGCTAGTTCAACAGCTAGCTGCTACAACATTATAGTAGTTACTTTAACAAGTAACTGCTACAATGATGTAGCAGCTACTTTGATTGCTTGCTGCTAAAACGTTGTAGCAACTACTTAGAATGTTAATTGCTACAGTGTTGTAGTATTATTTTGATGGCTAGCTGCTATAATGTTGTAGCAGCTACTTCGAATATTAACTGCTATAACGTTGTAGTCTCTACTTCGACGGCTAGATACTACAACATTGTAGCAGCTACTTAGACAGTGTAGCAGCTACTTCAATGATTAGCTACTATATAGTTGCAGCAGCTACTTCAATGTCTAGATGCTACAATATTATAGCAGCTACCTAGAATGTTAACTTCTAGAACGATGTAGCAGTTAATTGCACAATGTAGACTGCTACCCTATAATAGCTGCTCCATATTATAGCAGCTACCCTACATTAGCTGCTATAATGTTGTAGTTGCTAGCTGATATCAATTAATATATGACGACTCATCAATTAATAATAATGCAGACATACCTACTCTGGATCATTGATCCATCACTTCAATAGAATGACCACTTATACTTGTTATAAACCATGGGTTGTGAGCATAGGCAGAATCTAACTTTGGTGGGTGATACTCCTATTCCCGGATTTTATAGCAACCTATTTTTCCTACAAAATGATGGTGTCATAGAGAGACACTTCTCATTATCTCTTCCACAACATCACTCTTTACGAGCCTTCTCATTTTCTCCGTCATTCTTCCTTTGATGACACTTTTACAAGTAGCATAACTATGGTGTCATCTTCCCTACACCACTTTCATCATTCCATTCATGACATCCACTGTCTGTGTCCAAAATTTGGTATTGTGTCTTCCTCCCAAAATTCAAATTACAAGGCAGTCATGTTGTCTTCCCTAGTGTATTGTAAGCTTTCATATGGCTGTCCTAGCCAGAAAGGAATATCTTTGTCTGAAATCTACTTGTGTTTTTCACATTCTATTCTTCCATCTTCTAGACGGTGTGCTTTTATGAATTTCAAGAAGGCTCTTCTATTGATGTGATCACCCAAACTTCTCCCACCACCACGCCAGGTAAATGTAAAAGACAAGAAGGGCGATCACCTAGTCGATTAGGATATTCTTGGAATATCATGATGGCATCTATAAGGCTCACTTAAATGCTAAGGTTTACACATCTACACTTGAAATACAATAAAACAAAAAGTTCTTTGGCTCGCTATTAAATTCTATCAAAGAAATACATTAGATCATAGTGATAATCTTGTTGATACATTAAAATAGTTTTCATTTGGTAGTAGATAATTGTCCAACTATCTTCTACATGTTGTAGATGCTACGGCTTGTATGTTGTGTTGTTGTAGCATAGACCCTTTTAAAAAATATTTGGCTAATAATCTGTTCTTTAATTGTGAATATTTTTTTCTATAAATTTAAGTTTTTTTGTTATATAATATTTTTGTAGTAGCTACATTTTCTAGCAGAAAGTATACCTAAAAATATTTTCGTTATGTATATCAAATTGATAAAAAAATTATTTAAAATTATTTTAATTTTTAATTATCTTTAATCCTAATATATTATTAAGATTTATACTACAATGTACAAGGACTAATTGCTACATGTTGTACCAGGTACTTCGATAGTTAGTTACTACAACGTGTAGCAACTGCTCAAAAACTTAACTATGCACATTTTAGTAACTACTTGGAAAGTTAACTTCTATAATGTATAATATCAACTTGGTAATAAGTAGTTTCATTTTAAGTTGTAATTTCCTTTATTCATAATATATATTATTTATACGTGTTTTAAATGATCTGTTTAATCAATATAGGGAAAAACATATGTTGTATTTATTGGACGTCAGTCAAGTGTTTATGACACCTAGATAGAAGCATCTACACAAGTTAATCGTTTTAAGGGCGCTATACACCAGTCCTTTGAGAGTAAACTGTTGGAACCCCAAGATTGTTTTGGTGTGATCAACAAGTTAAGTTAGGTCCTATATGTTTCTAATCTTGTGTCTAAGTGTGTAGGAGCTTAGGAGCACAGGTAGTCGAGCGGAAGACGCAGCTAGCAAGAAGGACGACACGCAGTGCGTCCGAGGGACGAGGCGCTGTAGAAGGGTACACCAACGGACGAGAAGGAAGCGTGCGGTGGTTCCGAGGGATGAGAAGCCGGAGCGGAAGAATACTCGGGGAGTAAGAAACGCAGCTAGCGAGAACGTTGGCACGGGGTGCGACCGAGGGGCGAAGACTGCGGATGAGTATGCTGGTGGATGAGAAGGAAGCACGCGACGATTCCGAGGGACGATAAGCCGGAGCGGAAGCCTGCTCGAGAAGGCCAGGAGTTGGGTTCGGGTGAGCCCTTTTCCGGATGACCGAGATCACCCAAGCGAGCGGATCCGGAGTTGAAGACTCGGACCGAGGCGAACAGAACCAGAGTAAAGTTCCTGGACAAAAAAGTCAACTAGTGTTGACTTTATGGCTCCTAACGCCCGGAACCATTCCAGGCGCCCGAAACAGGCTGGCCGCTTCGCGCCCAGAACAGTCCGGGGCGCCCAGACCTGAACTTTGACCAGGATCGCGTCTATCATGATTTGAACGTTAGGAGATAAAAATTTTATCCTCTCTAGGGCGCCCGGAACCCCTTCGTGGTGCCCCGACCAAGGCTATAAATATAGCCTTGGTCTAGAAGCTTTTAAATCAACAATCTAAGCAATTCATTCATTCAACACTTGTGCACTTTATTTATAGTTTAGCTTCTCTGTTTTGCGCTTCATTGTTGTAAGAGGCTTGTCTACCTGATGGAGATATTTAGTGCTACACTTTCCTTGGATTAACAACCTACTCGGTTGTAACCAAGTAAATCTCTATACGCCTCTTTCTTTAGTTTCTTTCTGCTTAGTTATTTTATGCAAGTGTTAGTTTAAGAAAAGTCAAGAAGGAGTTTTGTATTTTTATTTTTGTAAGCTATTTAACCCTCCTTCTAGCCAGCCGCCATGATCCAACAAGTGGTATAAGAGCTAGGGCACTTTAGGAGGACTAACCGCCGAACGAAGCACCGAATTAATGGCCGAAGCTAACATCTATCCACCAACGTTCGAGAGGAGTTCGCGTTTTGGAAGTGACGGATGGAGGTTTATTTTAAACTGATTTTAATTTGTTATTAATAATGACATATGGTTTTGATATGCCCAAAAGCAAAGAAGGAGAAGAGCATCTATGGACTGACGAGCAACGCGACGAATTCATGACAAACGGTAAGGCTGAGTCTTGCCTTCTGAGCGTACTACCCGCCAAGGATCTCGACAGAGTCAGAAAATATAGAAGCACAAAAGAACTTTGGGAAAAGTTCTTGAAGCTCTATGAAGAACCATTTGAAGTCGACTCCTCGATGGACACCAAGCCGTCATCAGAAGATTCTGAGATGGAAGAAATTGCCAGAACATCTCTCACCGCCGAGCATCTACCAGAAGACGCAATCAGCTCTTCCTTAATGAGCATCGAGAGCATCAATGAAGGGGAAGCAACGTCAAAAGAAAACAACTCAACAGGGGGAGAATCAACGACCGACAAGGTAAGTCAGGTATGACCTCCACCTCCTGATCAATTGATTAAATCAATCAAAACATTGTCGATAGATCTTTGTGAAGTAGAAGTTATATTATCTTGAAAAAAATTTCGAATTAGAAATTAAATTATCGAAAGACTTTTGTGAGTTAGAAATTCAAAATAAAACAAAGAATAGTGAAATAAAAGAAACTCTATCAACAATTTATAGATTAAAGGGTTTAGAAAAACCAAAAATAGAAAATGACATATTCGAGAAACAAATGCAGATTATACAATTTTTTGCATGTTCAAAATTTCCTGCTTTAGATGTAACACCCCAAATTTTAATATTTGGAGTCCTAATAGTAATTAAAAGTATTTAGAAATGTTTTAGAAATATTCTAGAGATTTTTAGAAATTTTTAGAGTATTTTTATGTAATTTTTGGAGTTCGTTTGGTATTTTTACCAAAAGAAACAAGTTGCAAAAATAAAGAAATTAAGTCGAGGTTTGAACCGGAGACCTCCGGTTAAGCAAAACCTTAAGTTGTCTCGGCTGACCAGGAGCCCAAGCAGGCGTTGCTGATTAGAGAAGGAACAGAATTAATTTAAGTAGTAGTAGTTATTGACAGAAAATAATTAAGCATAAAAAAGGTGCGGCCGAGATTCAAACCCGCGACCTCCAACCCAACCCGAGCCTTAAGCGAATCCGGCTGACCAAGTGCCCAAACGGGCAGTTCTGTTTAGAAAAGGTAGCGAAATTTATTTTAAAAGTTAACAGAATATGGGAGTTATAAAGAGAGGAAATTAGGACTTGATTTCTTCCGTGACCGAAAACCCTTTCTCTCCTCTTCTCTCTCGTTCGCGATTACGGAGCTCGGGCGGAACCGAAGGAAGCTAGGTCTTGCCTCCGGCGGCCGATCAAGAGTCCAATCCGAGAGCTCTTCGCCTTCTCACGATCCTCTCAGCAAGGAGAAGCTGTGGGCACGAAGAAGGGGCCGGAAGTTGCAAGTCTCTGCAAACCCTAGAGGGTTCTTGTTCGGTTGTGAGTTCAAGAAGCAAGGTAAGTGCTTCCTCACCTGCAGTAGAGTAGCTCCGGATCCTTGTTTTGATTGCTTGCCCAAGATGTACGTTTGGACGGGTCTTGATTTGAGTTCTCGTGATGACCTGCCCTCTTTTGAGAAGTTTTCTGATCTTCCCGAATGGATTTGGGTGCTTCAGGGTAATCTGATTTCATCTAGCAAGTAGATTCTTCTAGAAACATGAGTGGGTGTGATCCTAGTATGGTTGAAGGACGAATTGGGGACTACTGTTAGGGCACCATGGTTTATGTTACTATCTTGTTTCCTTTGATTTCTGTGTTGTGAATTTGGATGAAATGTTTCGACTTTGGTGTTTTCATGGCTTCCTTGAAATGGATTTGTGTTCATAGAATCAGGTTCTTGAGTGCTGCAACCGTGGTGTTGTTTGGCTTTGGTATTTCAACCATGAAGTTTTCCTTACACTACTGGTTGGTTGAATCATGGTAAGTAGAGATGTGGATTGGTGGTGTTATTATGAATTTTCTGCAAACTTGTTGTGATTTGAGGATTTTAGCTTTCCAAATCATGTGGGATTTGAGATGGTGTTGTGTAGTGTACTGGTCTTCAAAGTGGTGTCAGTTTGATGAATTGAATTGGAGTGGTTGCCTGGCTGAGTTACATAGTACTCCATGAGTGAGCTTGATGACTGAAGGGAATGATTATGTGGCTTAGTGCATGTGTGGTGTTGATTCTAGGATGCAGTCTTGCTCGGTGTAGATTGTGGAGGTTGTTGGCAGAAGTAGGTAGTAAGATTTCTTGTTGATTGGAACTTTTCCTTTAAGTATCTAGTTTCTTTCAGCAAGTTAGATCCTTTGTTTCTTTAGCAATGCAGGTTTTATTTAATTGCTATTTTCATTGAGCATGTATGGTTTTCCTTAAACTTCCAGTTTTAGTTTGTTGAGTACCCAGTTTAAGTTTGTTATGTGTATAAGCATTAGTGCAGATTTTTATTAAGCATTGGTGCAGATTTTTATTAAGCATTGGTGCAGATTTTGTTAAGTATCATAGTGCAGATCTTGTTAAGTATTACAGTATTTTGAGTTTAAGCAAAGTATAAGAAAGATAAAGAAAAGAAAGAAAAAGGCCAAGGCCTTAAGTAGATCCCAAAGTCAAGACTTTAGGGATTTTGGCACATAAGGTGCTTGTTAAAATGCCAAGGCATTTAAAAAAGAAATAATTAAGATAATAAGATATTTTACTTTGAAGAGACTAGTACCTGACTTCCAAGGTAGTTGTTAAACAAATCCAGGTGTCCAATTCCAAGGTCTACTCTTTTAGGATTGGTGGCTCGCTACCCCAACCTATTAGGGAACGCGCATAAGATGGTACTACACCTAGGCCCAAGAGAAGTTGATTATTATTTTGAAGTATTAAAGTATAAGTTTTAAACAAGTGAAATAAAAGAATAAGTTTAGAACAAAAGAAATAAGTTTCACTTTGTTTTAAAATCAGCAAGTTTAGTTTTCTTTTATGCTAGCATGTTATTTAGATTAGCTTACTGTTATTTGCTAGTAGATGAGCATGAGCAACTTTACATGTTTAGCATTTCAGTTTGTTATGATTCCTTTACTATTAGATGAGCATGAGTAGTTTTCAGTAAGCATTCAGTTAGTTTATGTTATAGATATATGTACATGCATATCGAGATTTTGTGAGTTAGATAGCGCTTACTAAACAATTTTGCTTATAGATTGCATTTCCTCTTACTGCAGATAAAGGAAAGGAAAAGCTATAGTCAAGGAAGGCGACAAGGAGGTGCGGATGGATATGTGATGCCTGGACTATAGAAGCCTTGGGACTTAGTTTAAGAATTTGTTTAGATTAATTCTTTATTTAGGTTGATAAGAAAATTTTGGAGTAAGAAGTTGTATGTCATTATGTTTCCGCTATTCATTACTTGCATGATCTGATTTATTAAACTGCGTGGATGGTGTTATTTTACTTGTGTATATATGCTTATATTGTCACCAGTACAGGGGAGATGCTGCCGGAAATTTTTCGGTAGGAACTTCTCTGGGGGCGTGACAAATTTAAGTGTTGCTAATATTAGCATAAGTAACACTAGTGAGTAGAGTTAATAGTTAAGTAACGGTCACCTTAGAGAGTAGTAAGGAAGGTGGGTCGTTACATTAGATTTGAGAAATTATGATAAACTAAGATGGAAATTTAAATATCACAATATTAGAGAAATTGATCTAAATTAAAAACTTAGATTTAGCACTTTCAGCAAGAAAAGTGGTTTTCGCTCCAATAACCAAGAAGGTCTAGTGCCTCGCCACTACCTGGAAGCCAAATATTGAAATAAAAAGTTTAATTGATTAACTGAAAAGCATTAATTTGAAATTGAATAATGCTTTAAAGAGTTACTCAGTTTGTTTTAGAAAATTCTCAAAAATAATTTTTCTTGCAAATATTTAGAAATTTTTTTGCAAAAATATTTGCTAAATATTTTTACTTAGAATTTCTTTGAAAATTATTGCAAAATTTTTCAAAGTTACAAATTTTTTTCCCTTAGAGTTTTTCTTTGAACCCCATTTTTTTGTAATCAAAGGGGGAGAAGGAAAAATATAAGTCTAGGGGGAGGTAGACCAAAATTCAAACTTTTCTATCTTTTTTGCACTTAATTGCAAATTTAGTTAGTTTATTTTTATGTTTATTTTTACCCTAACTTAACTTGGGTTGTTCACATAAAAAAAGGGGAGATTATTGGAACCCCAAGGTTGTTTTGGTGTGATCAACCAGTTAAGTTAGGTCCTGCGTGTTTCTAACCTTGTGTCTAAGTGTGCAGGAGCTTAGGAGCACAGGTAGTCGAGCGAAAAACGTAGCTAGCGAGAAGGATAGCACGTGGTGCGTTCGAGGGACGAGGCGCTGCGGAAGAGTACACCGGCGGACGAGAAGGAAGCGTGCAGTGGTTCCGAGGGACGAGAAGCCGGAGCGGAAGAATGCTCAGGGAGCAAGAGACATAGCTAACGAGAAGGTCGCCACGGGGTGCAACCAAGGGACAAAGACTATATATGAGTACGCTGGTGGACAAGAAGGAAGCACGTGACGATTCCGAGGGACGAGAAGCCGGAGCAGAAGCCTGCTCAAGAAGGCCGGGAGTTGGGTTCAGGTGAGCCTGATCCGGCGGTTAGAACAGGGGACCCCCATTCTGGGGGGTCAATGCCACGCGGGAGTCAAAAGGCCAGGTGGCCGACCGGAGAAGGATGGGCCGACCTCCCGGTCGGCCGACCGGTGAATAACCGATGGCAAAAGGCGCCCTAACAGAAGTCGGGGTTCCGGCGCTCGATTGAACAGTAGCGAAGAGCCGAGCGGAAGGCCGAAGACAAGGTGGCATACTGCTAGCAGTCCCCACAGCACTTCACCGAGGATCTATCCAGCATATCGATGCAAACGGCAGGCCGGACGAGATGTGAGTGTCGTCCGGACGGTGCGTAAGATGAGGGCAAGACGGGCGGACTCCCTGTCTAGCCGGCCGGCCGGACGCCCCGGCTTGTGGTGGGTAGAGAAGGACAAGAACATCTTATGACAGCTGTCAAGTCCTATGGCTAGGCCATACTCCAAGTCTGACAACGAGGTGTTCTGTTGTCCCATCGAAGGCGTGCTAGGACTGTAGCGGTATGGCGTCAGGTAAGCTTTCTGACAGACACATACCGAAGTATGGGCTGCGGACACGTATGCGCCTCGGTGGACGTGTGTGAGCTCTTGCACCACTCTATATAAAGAACCTTATACTTCGCCGGAGGTACGCGTTCAAGACCTTTGGAGCCACCTTTTTCGCTGCTTGCTTGTCTGACTTAAGCGTAGGAGGGTCGCCGCCGGGAACCCCTTCCCGGCCCGACTTCTGTGCAGGTTCGCCGGAGGATCGTGCAACTAGTCGAAGATCCACGTCAGCAGCCGGGGAGCGCCATGTGCCTAGCGTCCGTTGATTCAGCATTCGGACAGGATCAATTTGGCGCCGTCTATGGGAACGCTCCTGCATCCGAGCGGAAGACCGTCGAGCTCCGACTTTAAATATCGAGAGACGAGCCGGCGTCTATAAACCTTCCGAGCGGAAGGCCGTCGAGCTCCGACGTTAAAAATCGAGAGACGAGCCAGCGTCTATAAACCTTCCGAGCGGAAGACCGTCGAGCTCCGACGTTAAATATCGAGAGACAAGCCGGTATCTATAAACCTTCCGAGCGGAAGACCGATATCAAGAGACGAGCCTGCTTCTATAAACCTTCCGAGCGGAAGACCGTCGAGCTCCGACGTTAAATATCGAGAGACGAGCCGACATCTATAAACCTTCCGAGTGGAAGACCATCGAGCTCCGACGTTAAATATCAAGAGACGAGCCGGCGTCTATAAACCCTCCGAGCGGAAGGCCGTCGAGCTCCGACGTTAAAAATCGAGAGACGAGCCGGCGTCTATAAACCTTCCGAGCGGAAGACCGTCGAGCTCCGACGTTAAAAATCGAGAGACGAGCCGGCGTTTATAAACCTTCGCGGAAAACCGCCGAGCTCGACGTTAAAATCGAGAGGCAGGCGTCTATAAACCTTCCGAACGGAAGACCGCCGAGCTCCGACGTTAAAAATCGAGAGGCAGTGGCGTCTATAAACCTTCCGAGCGGAAGACCATCGAGCTCGACGTTAAATATCGAGATGAGCCGGCGTCTATAAACCTTCCGAGCGGAAGACCGCCGAGCTCCGACGTTAAATATCGAGACGAGCCGGCGTCTATAAACCCTCCGAGTGGAAGGCCGCCGAGCTCCGACGTTAAAAATCGAGAGACGAGCCGACGCGTCTATAAACCTTCCGAGCGGAAGACCGCCGATCTCCGACGTTAAAATCGAGAGACGAGCGGCGTCTATAAACCTTCCGAAGCGGAAGACCGCCGAGCTCGGCGTTAAAAATCGAGACGCAGTGGCGTCTATAAACCTTCCGAGCGGAAGACCGTCGAGCTCCGACGTTAAAAATCGAGAGACGAGCCGGCGTCTATAAACCCTCCGAGCGGAAGGCCGTCGAGCTCCGATGTTAAATATCGAGAGACAAGATGGCGTCTATAAACCCTCCGAGCGGAAGGCCGTCGAGCTCCGACGTTAAATATCGAGAGACGAGCCGGCGTCTATAAACCCTCCGAGCGGAAAGCCGTTGAGCTCTGACGTTAAATATCGAGAGATGAGCCGGCGTCTATAAACCCTCCGAGCAGAAGGCCGTCGAGCTCCGACGTTAAATATCGAGAGACGAGCCGACGTCTATAAACCCTCCGAGCGGAAGGCCGCCGAGCTCCGACGTTAGAGACGAGCAGGCGTCTATAAACCCTCCGGCGGAAGACCGTCGAGCTCCGACGTTAAATATCGAGAGACGAGCCCGGATAGCCATCCACGTGATACATTCCGGCGGTAAGAGCCGATCGACGACAGAGCCTGTTCTTTAAGGCCAACATACGGCCGAGCGGCTCGCTTAGCAAAAATAGATGAAAAACCCCTTTGAGGTAAGGTGCGAAGCAAAAGATGGTTAATAAGAATTAAGGATGGGAGCGCGTGAACGAATGACATTCGCGCGCCGAGCGGCTATGCAATCGCATGGCGAAAGGCATTTTTTGAAAACAATCGGCTTAAGCTCATGTTAGAGTATGAAGCCGAGCGGAGGAGTTTTAAAGAACACTTTGAACATGACGAAGGAAAAATTTCTTGCCAAAACAAAAGTTGCAAGAACAGAAAGATGATCTATTTACGCCAAACGCTGGGCAAACAAACGAAATTACAGCAAAAATAAGTTGTGTCGAACGGCAAGGATACAAAAAAGTTGATAGAAAACACTCCTCACGCGTCAAAATCAAAAAGAGCATCAGGAATGACACCCATCACGGTAGACAGGTCCTCTGGGGGGATTGTCAGCTCAGAGGGAAGGTGGCCTTTAGCCTTCAAGTAATCCACCGCCGCCTTGATCCCCTCTTTGAAAGTGAGGGAAATCTTGTCGGTGAATTTCTCTCCGAAGTCGTCCGAGCGGACAAATTCCTTCCTCACTTCGTCAGAACGGGCCGACTCCCCATCCTGATACTCTTTGAGCGCGGCTCGGGAAGTATCGTTGGCGGCGTGGAGATCCTTCAAGTCTGCTTCAAATTTGAGCAGATCGGCCGAGCGGCTCTCCTTCTTAGTGGCCAGGAGGGCATCCAGTTCCTTGATGCGCTACTCTACTCCCCGGTTCTCCACCTTCATCAGGTCCATATCCTCGATGACTTTAAGCTTCCGGGTGGTCGCGGTCTTTACTTCCTTGTCCCGCTGCTTGACCAAGGCTTCGAGGCGGGCCACTTCGCTCGCCAAGCCGGAGGATTTACCCCGTTCGGTTTCCAGCAGCCTTTTGGCCTTCTCCAGAGCGGCCGTCGATTATCTGCTGTCCCCCGCGGCCTTGTGCTTCTTCAACTCGTCCTCCAGTTCGGCTAGGCGATTGCTGATGGCAATCTGCTCCACCCAGTTCTGCGGACGGATATGAACAAGTTAGAAGTTCGATCCAAAATAACCAACAAAGCAAAACAACATACCCCGGTCGCATGTTGTAGATTGCTGTCGCCGAGCTGACTAGGAGTCATCATGGCGATTCGGAGACGAGCATCCTCCCAAGCTTTGGCGAGGGGACCCGTGAGTGTGATTTGCTGCTCGGGGACCACCGGCCGATCAGCGACCGTCATGTATTCTTCCGAAGGGAGGCGCAAGATGGTTTTTATCAATTTGGGGCCGCTCGGATCACCCTGAGAAGCAGCGGCCTTACCGGATGGCTCATCGGTGGAGGAAGAAGGACAGTCACCCAACCGCTTAAGACGCCGCAGAGTTCGGGGAGGACTGGAGGGCGGCACCTCAGAGGTAGCCCTTGGAGAGCCGCGCGACATCGGGGTACTCTCTATAGAAACTGTCCCGGATAATATTAGAGCCTCATCGCCCCGCTCGGACTGTGGCTCATCAGATGGAGTGGGTATAGATGCTGATTCTGGCCGTCTGCGCTTCCGAGTTGCCAGGGGAACGTCGTCGGCCGAACGACCCTCTACCTCGACTTGAGTAGAGGGTTCTATGTCGCTCGCGACCTCGTCGTGAGAAGCAGGAGCGTCTAAGGCTTCGGGGACATCCTGAGTCCCCTCACCTTCTTCGCCGGCCGGATCAGCTGAAGCCAAGCCCCGCTCGGCGACCTCCTTATTCTTGGCCGCCTCGATCTCAGCGGCTCTCAATTTTAGCCGATCGGTAGCCTTGGCGCGCCACATGACTTCAGCTGCAGAAGCAAAGAATAAATCAGTTAGAACAAAAGAAACGGGAAGATATGAGAACTTACTCATGCTGCAAAGCAGATCGGCTGGGACGGAAGACAAGCCGAATAGATACATTACTCCCGGAAGGAGCAGCTTGTCGATGTGATAACGCTGGCCGACCAGCCGATCGGCTGCATGAAGATAGGCCGCATCGCCTCTAAACTTGCCGAGCTCCGGTTGCGCGGGCATCGCCATTTGCCACTTGATACGAAAGGCAGGTGGCTCGGGGAAACGCACGTAGAAAAAGTGCTCCTTCCAATGTTTGTTGGAGCTCGGCATATTATCAAAAAGGACGAAACCTATTCTAGATTGGAAAACAAAAGTTCCCCACTCGGCTTGCTTGGGGTAGTAGAAGTAATGGAACACTTTGGGGTCTAATGGGATGTTGTTCAATTTAAAGAGAGCTACCACCCCGCTCAGCAGCCTAATGGAGTTCGGGACCAGTTGGCCGAGCGGGATGCGAAAATAATTGCAAACTTGCAAGAAAAATTTATGGGGTGGAAAGCGTAGCCCGGCCAAAAATTGGTCTCGAAAGAAAAGAACGGTGTCGGGCGGCGGTTCATGTGGCGGGTCGGCGGGGGTGGCTAATACAATATGGTGGTCGGAAGGGAGGTCATAAGTTCGAGCGAGGCGCAGTGCGTCCTCCTCGTCGAACCGGCTATCCATGGTCGTGTACCAGAGACCAGGAGCGTCGCCGGTCGACTGTGAAGTACTAGTCATGGGCGAAAAGCAGTAAGAGATGCAGGGCAAAAAGAAAAGTTCGAACAGGATGGTGGATTTGAAGGGGATAGCAAACAGAAAAAAAGAAGGAAGGAGCGAGGAAGAGGAAGGCTTACGAGCAAAAGGGAAGATCGAAAGGGGCTTCGAGGTCTTCGGAGAAGCGAGGTCGCTGGAGAAGAAAGGAGCAGTGGGGCGTCGCGGATCGATGAAGCCAAAGTGCGGCGAAGAGGAGAAGTCGGAAGCTTTATAATGACGGTCGCAATCAATTTCCACCGTCTGATTCAGGTAGTGAAGAACGAGGCCATCATCCGGCCGTTCATTTCAAACGGCGGATGTCCCATCGGAGGTGACGCCACCGCCATACGCTGACAAGAGCAGGATTGCCACATGCCAGCAGGACACAGGTCGCATTTAATGAGCGCACCTTACCGTGCGCAGCGCACGTGATTGGCAGTAAGGGAAAGGATTTGATAGGGATTTCAAGGGAATACAAGGCACGAGCAAGACACCGCCTACCGGATGAGTACCTCTATGCCTGGCCGAGCGGACTAGTGTAGCGGCCATTGTCCAGTCAGATCGGCAGTCCAGTCAGTCGGATTTCGCCTCCTTCGACTAGACTTGAGGGGAGGCAAGTGATCCGGTGGTTAGAACAGGGGACCCCCATTCTGGGGGGGTCAATGCCACGCGGGAGTCAAAAGGCCAGATGGCCGACCGGAGAAGAATGGGCCGACCTCCCAGCCGGCCGACCGATGAATAACCGATGGCAAAAGGCGCCCTGACAGAAGTCGGGGTTCCGGCGCTCGATTGAACAGTAGCGAAGAGCAGAGCGGAAGGCCGAAGACAAGGTGGCATACTGCTAGCAGTCCCCACAGCACTTCACCGAGGATCTATCCAGCATATCGATGCAAACGGCAGGCCGGACGAGATGTGAGTGCCGTCCGGACGGCGCATAAGATGAGGGCCGGACGGGCGGACTCCCTGTCCAATCGGCCGGACGGACGCCCCGGCTTGTGGTGGGTAGAGAAGGACAAGAACATCTTATGACAGTTGTCAAGTCCTATGGCTAGGCCATACTCCAAGTCTGACAACGAGGTGTTCTATTGTCCCATCGAAGGCGTGCTTGGACTGTAACGGTATGGCGTCAGGTAAGCTTTCTGACAGACACATACCGAATTATGGGCTGCGGACACGTATGCACCTCGGTGGACGTGCGTGAGCTCTTGCACCGCTCTATATAAAGAACCTTATACTTCGCTGGAGGTACACGTTCAAGACCTTTGGAGCCACCTTTTTCGCTGCTTGCTTGTCTGACTTGAGCGTCGGAGGGTCGCCGCCGGGAACCCCTTCCTTGCCCGACTTCTGTGCAGGTTCGCCGGAGGATCGTGCAACCAGTCGAAGATCCACGTCAGCAGCCGGGGAGCGCCACGTGCCCAGCGTCCGTTGATTCAGCATTCGGACAGGATCAGAGCCCTTTTCCGGATGGCCGAGATCACCCAAGCGAGTGGATCCGGAGTTGAAGACCCGAACCGAGGTAAACTGAACCGGAGCAGAGGTCTCGGATAAAAAAGTAAATCGGTGTTAACTTTATGACTCCGGGCGCCCGGAACCATTTCGGGTGCCAGGAATATCCCGGGGTGCCCGGACCTGAACTTTGACCAAGATCGTGTCTATCATGATCTGAACGTTGGGGGATAAAGTTTTATCCTCCAAGGGCGCCCGGAACCCCTTCGGGGTGCCCCGACCAAGGCTATAAATATAGCCTTGGTCCAGAAGCTTTTAAATCAACGATCCAAGCAATTCATTCATTCAACACTTGTGCACTTTATTAGTAGTTTAGCTTCTCTATTTTGCACTTCATTGCTGTAAGAGGCTTCTCCGCCTGAAGGAGATATTTAGTGCTACACTTTCCTTGGATTAACAACTTACTCGGTTGTAACAAAGTAAATCTCTGTGTGCCTCTTTCTTTAGTTTCTTTCTGCTTAGTTATTTTATACAAGTGTTAGTTTAAGAAAAGTCGAGAAGGATTTTTGTATTTTTATTTTTGCAGGCTATTCAACCCCCCTTCTAGCTGGCCGCCGCGATCCAAAATAAACAAGATGCAATAAGAGCTTTTGAAGCCTACAACGTACTATCTTACAACGTTATTAATCTTTTTATTTTAAATAATGCCTTATATTTATTGTAGTTGTATAATTTGCAACAAACTTACCAAGTTGGGGAGCTTCAATTTCCCACATTTCATTCGAGGCTAAGACATTTAAATTAAAGTCTTAATTCTTTCTCTATCTGCTATAACGTATAGCAGCTACTTTGGCAACTAGCTTCTACATATGGTAGCAGCTACTTCAACAGATAACTATTACAATGTTGTATCGACTACTTGGAATGTTAGCTGCTACAACATTATATCAGCTATTTGGAATGTTAGATGCTACAATGTTGTGGCAAACTGGTAGCTACTTGGGATGTTAGTTATTACAACATTGTAGCAGCCACTTCGACGGTTAGCTGCTACAATGGTGTAGTAGTTACTTCGCAATCCAAACAACATTTTCTTACAATTTTTAGGGTCTATAATTTGCAGAAAACTTGTCAAACATCATTTTCCACAAACACAATTCCGATGGTAAGTCTTTTCAAGTTACCTACTTAGATGCTACCAAATAGTTAATAGACATTTATATTTGTGTGGGTTTTAATTTTTTATATTCAGTATTATAGTTCGTATGCTTGATACATTTTAATATTTTATGATTTAATCTGTAACTACTACAACTTATATCAACTATTAATGGGGTAGCTGCAACAACTTGTAGCAGCTATCTGATACTAGTTACTACATAATGTAGTAGCTATCCTACAATAGCTGCTCCACATTATAGTAGCTACCTTACATTAGCTGATACACATTGTAGCGGCTAGTTGATACCGATTAATATATGATGACTCATAAATTAATATTTTAATGGAGACCTACATACTCCAGTTTATTGATGTGTCACTTTCATAGAATGCTAACTCATACCTGTTATAAATCATGGCTCGTGAACACAAGAAAAATTTGACTTTCTATAAGGGCAAGTGGGCAATTATGGGTGCCTAAAACTCCTATGCCCGTATTTTATAACGACCTTATTTTCCTATAAAATGATGGTGTCACAGAGAGACGCTTCTCATTATTGCTTCCACATCATCACTCTTTTACGAACCTTCTCACTTACTCTGTCATTCTTCCTTTCTTGACACTTTTACGAGTAGCATAACTATGGCGCCATCTTCCCTACACCACCTTCATCATTCCTTTCAAGGCATTCACCTTCTTTGTCTAGAATCTGGTATTGTCTCTTCCTCCCAAAATGAAAATGACAAGGCAGTCATGTTATCATCTACGGTGTATTGTAAGCTTTCATATGGCTGTATGCAGCTAGTTTTAGGTTCAAAAAGGAATATCTTTGTCCGAAATCTGGTTGTGTGTCTTCCATGTTCGATTCTTTCATCGCTAAGACTGTGTGCCTCTATGAATTTCAAGAAGCCTCTTTTGTTGATCTGATCGGCCAAACTTTTCCCACCACTATGTGAGGTAAATGGAAAAGATAAGAAGGGTGATCAGCTAGTAGACTAGCATATTCTTGGAATGTCATGGTGGTAGTCTAAAAAAGTTAAATTAGATGCCAATGTTCACACATCTTCACCTACAATACAATAAGACAAGAAGTTCTCCGATTCACTGTTAAATTCTATTGAAGAAATACATCATATCCTAGTGATAATCTTGATGATACATTAAAATGTTAGTTATCAACTGGTAGAAGCTAACTGCCCAACTATCTGATACATATTTTAGCAGCTACAACTTGTATGTTGTGTCGTTGTATCATAAACCCTATTAAAAATAATTTGGCAAATAATCTTTTCTTTCATTGTGAATATGGTTTGTTTATAAAATTAAATTTTTTTTATTTATATAATATTTTTGTAGCAGCTATATTTTCTAGTAGATAGTATCCCTAAAAATATTTTTGTTATGTATATCAACTTGGTAAATAATTATTTAAAATCATTTTAAGCCTTAATTATCACTAATCCTAATATATTATTAAGATTTATACTACAATGTACAAAAACTAAGTGCTACATATTATAGCAGCTACTTCAATAGTTAGTTGCTATAACGTGTAACAACTACTTGAAAAGTTAGTTGCTACACGTTGTAGTAGCTACCTAGACAATTAACTTCTACAATGTGTAGTAGCTATTTGGTAAGTCATTTCATTTAAAGTTATAATTTCCTTTATTCATAATATATATTGTTTATACGTGTTCTAAATGATCTATTTAATTAATATAGGGGAAAACATATGTTATTTTTATTAGACGTCAGCCGGGTGTTTATGACACTTAAATAGAAGCATCTACACATGTTAATCATTTTAAGGGGGTTATACACTAGTCCTTCGAGAGTAAATAGGATGCAATAAGAGCTTTTGAAGCCTACAATGATAAAAATTGAGAGAATATCTCCATTACATCGAGAGGAAAAGAAAGTTCATGTGTATCCTCAAATATAATATGAAGTTAAAAATCAGAAAGAAAACTATCGAAGATTGACAAATTTAAAAACTGAAAGATGCATTTGAAGAGATAGATTGACAATTAGATTCTCTACAAATTAGTGATGAAGATTAGATATGGTATTTAAAGTTGTAGTGTTTATAGGTCTTCTGGTATAAAATCTTCCACGATGTAATAACTTTTGAACAAATTACTTAAGAAGCTTAGACATTTATATTTGTCTTGTTATCATTGTTTCTATCCAGTAGTATAGTTCACATGTTTGATATATTTTAATGTATTATGATTCAAATTATAATTTGCTGCTATAGTAGTAGCTAATCCAGACTAGCTGTGTTGTAGTTGCTACTGAATAATAGCTACTATAATGACAAACTTGTGTTGTAGCAACTATGTAACTATAGATGATATAACATATTGCACAAGGTTGAGACAGATCAACCCACAGTTCAAAATTAAAAGTAAAAATTAATGATTCTATGAGACAGACAAAATATAAAAGATAGTGTTTATTATATACTAACAAAACAAAAAAGGAACATCATCACAATAAAATGTAGTGCTACAAAATAACCCTTCCCTAGCCTAAGGACTTGTAAGCTAAGCCCCTAGCATTCATATTTACTGCAAGAAGTTAAATATCTGATTTCTTTGTGAGGCTTTGTCTAGAAAGTGGTGGATGATCTCATACCCAAGAAGGCCTAGTGCCTCGCCATGTTTAACTTGGAAGCCGATCTTTGAAATAGATATTTGATAACTTCTATAATATGGTTTAACTTAGGAAGATCACATCGGCAAAACTTGGAGTAAAATGTTAACTATCGTTTCCAATCCAAGTTTAACTTCTGAAGGACAATTTGGATTAATAATGTTAAGCATCGTTTACAATCCAAATTTAACTTCAGTAGAGCACATGGGTAGCTAGGATAGCTCTATGCTTGTACAAAATTTTTGTACAGAGGAACTAGAATGGTATTCCGAGTAGCAACCAACA
The DNA here is from genome assembly GCF_018446385.1 of Zingiber officinale. Classification (NCBI taxonomy): domain Eukaryota; kingdom Viridiplantae; phylum Streptophyta; class Magnoliopsida; order Zingiberales; family Zingiberaceae; genus Zingiber; species Zingiber officinale. The sequence goes on from NC_055995.1 coordinate 16,831,670, forward strand.
ATTGGTATCAGAGCTAGGTTATACCTCTGTGTGTTTGGTTTTTAGTTTAATTATTCACATGTCATACATATTTTAAGCAGGATAATAGTAGGATGTGCAAATAGATTAACTCTATGGTTGCAGGCTCTAACTATTATGACCTATTGTGATTGTGTGTGATTGGACCCTCGGACATGTCAAGGGAACTTTATGTGTGTGCATGATTATATTTATTAAATACAGCAGGAGTTGTATTAGATTTAGGATTTTATATTTTGTTCGATCTAGACTTCATGTACATTCCTTTATGGAATATAGGATCGATATATGTAAAATTTTATTTTTGTCGCGGATCGTATCCTTATGAGGAGTGGTGCTATTTGAGGACTAGAGGCGCAGCAAAAAAGGAAGCTCGATGGATGTGACGACATGAGCCCTAGGGCTGGCGGTTAGTTTTGACGACTGCTAGGGTTGGCAGCACACAGAGGACAGTGATGGAAGAGACCATAATAGTTGGAAAATTGTTTTTCCATATTTATTGCTTTTATTTGCTGTGATGTGTGTTTGTACATGTTAAAATCCTCATATTAAATAACTAAGTGGGAGAGGGATTTATAAATAAATTCCACGGTCTCCATTACTGGTTTGTAAGTGATGCAAACAAACTTGCGCGTTGGCTCTGAGTGCCTTCCTCCACATTAGATGAGTTTGTTTGCGGATCACTAGATCAAACTTCCTTTATGGATGATTATAGAAAATTATTTAAGAGTGTGTGATCTTCTCCATTTGAAGGGGCACAATCCTATTTAATAGACTAAGTATCAAGTAATGGTATACACTTAGACGCATTTAATAGTATCCTCTCTATTGGAGTCACTTCTATTATTTGTGTGATCGAAGAAATACCAACTATTAATTTTATTTTTCATAAAGTTAGGTTGACAAGAATAAAATTAATGGGTAAAACCTCCTCTTACAAATGTTTGAATTTGTATACGTCCACACTATCGTGGCATACAAAATTCATGGTGTTTTGAGGTGTTAGTGAATTTAAATAATATTGTTTGAGGACTCAATATTATTCTAAATTCTAAAGTTTTGACCAAAACTTATTTTGTGATTCTTAGGATGACTTTCAATCCACTAGCTATTATTCTGAAAGAGAACAAATTTACTGGTCCCAATTACATAGATTGGAAAAGAAACCTGGACATTGTCCTAACTGTTGAAGGCTATAAGTTTGTACTATTAGAGGTCTGCCCTAATCAGCCTAATAGTGATTCTAGTGAAAAGGAGATTGAGTATCATAAGAAATGGGTCAAGGCAGATGAGATGGCGTGGTGTTACATTTTGGCTTCTATGTCAAATGTGTTGCAACATCAGTATCAGTCCATGCCTACTGCCTATAATATGATGTACAATCTCAAGGAACTCTTTAGACACCAGAATCGGACTGCTAGGCAAAAGGCTATGAGAAACTTAATGACAACCACCATGTAAGAGGGGACACCCATAAGGGATCATATCCTCAAAATGATGCCTTACTTGAACAATATACAAATCCTTGGAGCTGAAATCGATGGAGAAACCTAGGTTGATATTATTCTCCAAACGCTACTCAAAAGTTTTGAGCAGTTTCGCCTGAACTACTATATGAATAAAAAGATTTATTCATTGGCAGAACTACTGACAAAACTTCAGGCAGCAGAAGGGTTATTTCGTCATAATTCTCAAATTCACTTTGCTGAAAATGTTTCTACTTCTAAGTCGAAAGCCAAGAAGAAGAAGAAGAAGAAACAAGCTGGCTCGAAAAAGAAAGTGAATCGATCTATAGGTACTGGACTAAAAGCAGGAATAAAGAAGTCGAAGGGCAAGTGCTTTATTTGCAAGTAGTCTGGACATTAGAAGGCGGACTGACCTCGTAGGAAAGAGAAGAATAAAGGTATATCTTATTCTCTAGTAGTTGAAACATGTTTAACGGTGTTATCTATCAGTACCTGGTGTGTAGATACAAGAGCCACTGATCATGTCTACAATTCATTGCAGGGGTTCCAGGAAACCCGACGACTATATGAGGGAGAGATAACCGTCTACATGGGCAATGCTACGAAAGTGGCGGTTGTTGCAATGGGAGATGTCTACTTATCATTTGATAGAAATAGAACTTTGATTTTGAGAAATTGTCTTTATGTACCAAGTTTTAAAAAGAATTTAATTTTAGTTTCTAAACTTTTCTGGATGGATATGCTGTTTCTTTTTATGACAAAGTGGTTATCAAGAAAAATAGGGTTATTATCTGTTCTGGTATATTAGTTGGTAATTTGTATACTCTAAATCCAATAACTCTCGCAAAGCAACAAATGGAAATTAATAACATATCCTCTAATTCTAATAAGAGAAAGGAACCTTCGAAAATGAACCAAACATATCTCTGGCATCTACGACTTGATCATATTAACTTGAGTAGGATTCAAAGGCTTATAGCCGATGGACACTTGGGTTTATTAGGTTTGGAAAACTTTCCAACCTGCGAATCTTGCTTGGAAGGAAAAATGACCAAGATACTTTTTAATGCCAAGGGGTATAGAGCAAAAGATGTGTTGGAATTGGTTCATTCTGATTTGTGTGGACCTATGACTATCCATGCGAGAGGTGATTTCGAATATTTTATCTCTTTTATAGATGATTATTCGAGATATGGGTACATTTACTTGTTACGCCGTAAGTCTGAGTGCTTTGATAAGTTCAAAGAGTATAAGGCTGATGTGGAGAAACGTCATGGTAAAAGTATTAAGACACTATGGTCTGATCGGGGTGGCAAGTACCTCTCAGGAGAGTTTAGGAATTACTTATCAAAGGTTGGGATTTAATCGTAATTGTCTGCACCTGGTACACCCCAACAGAATGGTGTGGCAGAACGAAGGAATAGGACTCTTATGAAAATGGTTATATCGATGATGAGTTATTCAGAATTACCAAATTTGTTCTGGGGATATGCTTTAGAAACGACAGTGTATGTTCTGAACTTGGTACCTTCTAAATCAATATCCTCTACTCCCACAGAATTGTGGAATGGGTGTAAGCCTAGTCTGAGTCATGTCCAGATTTGGCGCAGTCCAACACATGTGCTGAAGGGAGATGCTGATAAGTTGGAATCTCGTACAGAAGTTCGCCTGTTTATAGGTTATCCTAAAAGAACGAAAGGTGGTTTGTTTTATAGTCCTAAAGATCAGAAGGTCATTGTTAGCACGAATGCCCGATTTTTGGAAGAGGACTATGTAATAAACCACAAGACCATGAGTGAAATTGTTCTAGAAGAAATGAGAGAGGACACGCCTACTTTAGTACCAACAGAGCAAGATGAAATATCACAAGAAACTGCAACACATATCACAAATGATACACAACTACAGACAGTACCTCAACGTAGTGGAAGGGTTGTGAGGCAACCTGAAAGATTCATATTTGTGGGAGAGTCTTCGGACTTGATCCCAGGTAAACATGAACTTGATCCCCGAACATATGACGAAACACTCCAAGATAAAGATGCAGCATCTTGGCAAAGAGCAATGAATTCAGAAATAGAATCTATGTATTCTAACAAAGTCTGGGAGCAAGTAGAACCATTAAATAGTGTAAAAGCTATTGGATGTAAATGGATCTATAAAAGGAAAAGAAGGACAGACGGGAAGGTGGAAAACTTTAAAGCAAGGCTTGTTGCAAAAGGGTATACTCAGAAAGAGGGAATCGATTATGAGAAACCTTTTCGCCAGTAGCTATACTTAAGTCTATCCAGATACTATTATCTATTGCTGCTCATATGGATTATGAGGTTTGACAAATGAATGTCAAGACAGCTTTCCTTAATGAAAGTCTTGAAGAAAACATCCATATGAAGCAACTAGAGGGGTTTATTGCAAAGGGCAAAGAGCATCTTGTATGTAAGCTCAATCGGTCTATTTATTGACTGAAGCAAGCTTCAAGGTCTTGGAACATCCGGTTTAATGAAGTAATCCAGTCTTATGGATTTATTTAGTGTTCGGATGAGTCTTGTGTATACAAGAAGTGTGATGGAAACATGGTGGTATTTCTTGTACTATACGTAGATGACATTTTGTTAGTTTGCAACAGTATCAAAGTGTTGTCCGAAGTAAGGGCATGGTTGTCCAAGCAATTCAATATGAAGGACTTGGGAGAATGCGTACATATTCTCAGGATCAAAGTAATAAGGGATCGCAAGAAAAGAATGTTGTGTTTATCCCAAGCTTCATATATCGATACTATCCTAGCTCATTTTAGCATGTAAGACTCTAAGAAAGGTTTTCTACCTTTTTGGCATGGAGTATCTTTATCTAAAGAGATGTCTCCGAAGACATCAAAAGAGATAGAAGAAATGAAGGTAGTTCCTTATGCTTCAGCTGTAGGAAGCCTAATGTATGCTATGTTATGCACGAGACCGGATAACTGTTTTGTCGTGGGCATGGTTAGAAGATATCAAAGTAATCTAGGACAGGGACATTGGATTGTCGTAAAGCATATGTTAAAGTACCTGAGAAGGACTAGAGATTATATGCTAGTTTACCAAGCAGATGATTTGCTCCCTGTGGGTTACACGGATTCTAACTTCCAATCAGATAGGGACAATAGTAAGTCTACATCAGGCTATGTGTTTACTTTAGGAGGTGGAGCCATAGCATGGAGGAGTTTTAAGCAGAAATGTATTTCAGACTCAACCATGGAAGCTGAGTATGTGGCAGCCTCTGAGGCAGCCAAAGAAGTTGTTGTAACGACCACCCTTCTCCCTACTATACTACTCTCTAAGGATGACCGTTACTTAACTACTAACTCTACTTAACCGGTATGATCGAAATCACGAGGAGTCTCTACCGAAAAATTTCGACAGAGTCTCCCCTGTACCGGTGACCTTAAACTGAGATACAAACATAATATATATCAGCCACAGGTGGCTGGAACATATATCAAACACACAAAAGAAATAACATCACCACGCAGTTTAATAAAAATCAAATCATGCGTGTAATGAATAGCGGAAACAAAATAAAATACAGCTTCTTACTCCAACACTTTCTTATAAACCTATATACAGAATTAATCTAACAAATTCTTAAACTAAGTCCCAAGACTTCCATAGTCCTGGCATCACACACCATCCACGCCACCTTGTCGCATTCCTTTGCTAAATCTTTTCCTTTCCTTTATCTGCAGTAAGAGGAAATGTAAACTATAAGCAAAATGCTTAGTAAGCGCTATCTAACTCACAAAAATCTCGATATGCATGTGAATATATTAAAAACTAAAACTGAATGCTCAAAAGGAAAACTACTCATGCTCATCTACTAGTAAAAGAAACAAACATACTGAGATGCTAAACATGTAAAGCTACTCATGCTTTTCTAATAGCAAAGAACAGTAAGCTAATCTAAATAACATGCTAGCATAAAATAAAACTAATCTTGCTGATTTTAAAAACAAAGTGAAACTTAATTCATTTGTTCTAAACTTATTCTTTTATGTCACTTGTTTAAAACTTATCCTTTACTACTTTTATACTTATGTGAAACTAATTTGACTTGTTCAAAAACTTATACTTATAATACTTCAAAATAATAATCAACTTCTCTTGGGCCCAGGCGTAGTACCATCTTATGCGCGTTCCCTAATAGGTTGGGGTAGCGAGCCACCAATCCTAAAACAGCAGACCTCGGTCTACCAGGGCCAAGACATCGGAATTGAACACATGGATTTGTTTAACGACAACCTCGGAAGTCGGGTACTAGCCTCTTCAAAGTAAAATATCTTATTATCTTAATTACTTCTTCTTTAAATGCCTTGGTATTTTAATAAGCACCTTGTGTGCCAAAAATCCCTAAAGTCTTGACTTTGGGATCTACTTAAGGCCTTAGCCTTTTTCTTTCTTTTCTTTATCTTTCTTATACTTGTTAACACTTCTAAAAGAATACTTCTTTAAAAAAAAACTGAAATGTTTAAGCAAATTCTAACTTTGAAGTGCTTAAACCAAAAATCTGCCTAGGCTTAACAAAAATCTATTCTAAGATTGGAGTTCTGCATGAAACACTTATCAAAATCTGCAAGCAATACTTATGAAAGTCTGCATATCATACAAGCTTAAACTAAATCTAAAACTTGTTGGGTTTAAACCTATACTGCATGCTTCAAATTAAGAAAACTAAACTAGTTAACTCCAAACATATGTGAAGCTTGCTGGAATAAACGGTAGCAAGGAAATATATATCTAAACCTCATGTTAGAATAGAGAAACTCAAATCTATATCCTATAATGAGTGTAACAAGAAAACATATCTAAACCTCATGCTAGAATAAAGAACCTCAAATCTGTATACTTAAATGAAAGTAGCATATCTAAACCTCATATCTGTTTACTTGAATGAAAGTAGCATATCTAAACCTCAAATCTGTACACTAATGCTTAATAAAATCTGCACACTAATACTTAATAAAATTTGCACTAAAATTCTGTAGAAAACTGCACTATAAGCTCTAAAGAAATCTACTCTAAAGAAATCTGCATTTTAAGATCTATAAAAATCTGCTAGATCTAAACTAAAATACTAAACTACACAACTAAGAAATCCAAACTGCATGTTAAGGAACTAACAACAAAAAGGGTCTATAGCATGTTAAATAATTTATAATACAAGGGTCTAAATAAGCCACAGAAACTCAACAATTAATCTGAACTGCTACCTTGTTGTTCACACCAAATGTAAACACAAAGGGAAACTAGAAACTTAAAAAGAAATCTAACTACGTGCTTGGAATAAAAGGTAGATCAGGTTCTGTACAGTAGCAAAGAAACAAAAGAAAACTCGAATATGATCTGCACTTGCTAAAGCACAAGTTACTTAAAGAAACTGCACTAAAATTCTGCACTACAAGGAGATCTATACTGCACTAAAATTCTGCACTACAAGGAGATCTAAACTGCCATATTAAACATATCCAAAACTGTGATGCTAAACAAATCTATGACAAACTAGTCTGACAGTATGGCAAACATATCAATAGCCCCCACTAAAAAATTCCACAGGAAACCAAAACTTCGTGCATGGATTAGCTACTAAGGATCCAACTAAAACTTCCCGAATTAAATCTGTTCATTGCTGTTTACTTGGCAACAAAGGGTTTAGAATTGCATATTTAAAGGAATGAACAGAGAACTGCACAAATCCTAATACACAGCAAATTGCAAAGGCTGTTATGTTCATGCCAATTTAGTAGCACCACCCAAATTGCACATCCAAACTAAGCTTACTAGAATCTAAGAATAAAACCTATATAAAACTTGTTCACAACTTATACCTTTATAGAGCCATAGGGTTTTTAAGCAGGTTTCGGCAGTAATGCAAAGAAGAAGGTAAAATCTTGAAACTACTCTTACCTCTAACAATTAATTCTGTACAGCCTATTCCGAAATCCCAAAGAAAACTGAATCCCTTGCATTTCACAATTCTCTACAACCTAATCTGAAGGCCAAAATGAATGAACATGTTGGATCGAGATGCGCTAGAGGGGGGTGAATAGCGCTCGTGGCTATCTTGTTCGATTATCGGAATCGTAAGAATTATCGGAGTAATTAAGCAGCGGAATAAAACAAAGTAAGCACACAGAGACAGGAGGATTTTTACTTCGTTCGGAGCCTTGATCGACTCCTACTCGAAGGCCCGCGATCCTTGATCGCTTCCGGTGGGCAACAACTATAAGCTCATTAAAAGATTACAATTATGAGTACAAATAAAAGCTATAAATATTATACCGACAACAAGAAATGCTAATTCTGAAGCTTCGGGTCGTCGGGCAATTGTAGCAGCACTTCGGAGCGTCTTTTGGAGCAGCACGTTGATGAAAGATCACTTGGAATTCGTTGGTCTGAAGTGCTGGTCGAAACCCCCTTATAAAGGGTGTTCAAGGCGCCTTGAAGGCTGTTCAAGGCGCCTCCATGCTGCCTGGTCTTCCGCATGGATCAAAACTGACCTGGTCGAATTTCATCCATTCAAGGCGTCTTATATCCCTCTCAAGGCGCCTTCTGCCTTCTCCAAGGCGCCTCCAATGGTGCTTCGCAGCCAGGTCAGCCTTTGCACCCGAGGCGCCTCGGACACTGTTCATCCGAGGCTTTAGGTTGCTCCTTTGCTCCTGCAAGATGCGTTAATCCCAAACACTATCCTGCAACACAAAGTTAGCACAATAAACATTATAAAAGAAGTATAGACAGTCTCTGGACTATCCGAGTCTGACTTCGGGTTTCCAACCGGAAACCCTAGGTCGACCCGACGCCTACTGTTCCCTCTACGGGGAACGCGTCCTCACCTACTCCACTCAGGAGATTTACATTGCCGATCCTCCGGATCGATTGGACTTCTCGACACTCGATGCTTCCGGACTTTCTGCTGGACATCCGCTTCCCCGGCTAGTCCAGTCTTTCACCTGGTTCGCGACACCAGGACTTTTCACCTAGGGTTACCACCCCCTAGGAATTTTGCCTGAAGCCATCGACCTGCCAAGACTTTCTGCATAGGGTTACCACCCCCTATGACCTAGGGTTACCACCCCCTAGGGTTTTCCCTTTGCCTAACCGCAGCTAGGACTTTACTCCACCTAGGGTTACCACCCCCTAGGACCTAGGGTTACCACCCCCTAGGGTTTTCACCTGCCTAACCACAGTTAGGACTTTCCTGAAACACTCATTCAACATGTTAGATGACAGAGAATCTTAACTTTGAATCTCTTTGCCATTATCAAAACTTAGGTTCGATCGTCGGATGCTTCCTGCACCAACAATCTCCCCCTTTTTGATTATGGCAACAAAAATTCAAAGTTAAGAAAATAATGTCATTAAAAGATAAGCATGAAAATACAAGCATAATGATAGTTAAGTGCAGAGCTAAATTAAGTGCAGAGCTCCCCCTTAATAAAAGCTCACTTTTTAAAATTTGAATTTCTTTCAATTTTCTTTAATTCTTTGAATTCTTTGAATTCTTTAATTCTTTAATTCTTTGTACAAGCATAATGATAGTTAAGTGCAGAGCTAAATTAAGTGCAGAGCTCCCCCTTAATATAAAGACTCCCCCTTAATAAAAGCTCACTTTTTAAAATTTGAATTTCTTTCAATTTTCTTTAATTCTTTGAATTCTTTAATTCTTTGAATTTTCTTCTACTCTCCCCCTTTGCCATATATCAAAAATCAGTTGAAAGCAAGTTTTAAGATTTAAAAAAAAACAATCTTTTTGAGAGAAGGTAGAAGAAGGCTAATATATGGATGCTTTCGAATGATGCCTTTAGCCACTTTTGAGACTTGGTTGTTTTTAGAAAGACATACCTAACTAAAGTTAGAAAAACTTAGCTAGATTTTTTTTTTTAATTTTGATAAAGAGGGAGTGACTAAATGTTTAATTTAGGTTATTTTTTTAGTTGGTCTTTAATTCCAAGCATGAGGTTAAATAGATTTTAAGTTATCCAGATTGTTTTGTTCAGGTATCAGTGCCCTAAAGTATGAGCATGCTCAAACTTCAAATCTCCATTTTCTTCAGGGCTAATTCCATATTCTTGTAAGTCTAGTAAATTTAGGGGAGCAAGATTTTCAAGTTAGTTTTTCAAGTATTTTTCAAAGGATTAATTTTCCAAATATTTTTCAAAGGATTTTGAAATAAGTTTTTCAAGTATTTTTCAAAGGATTTTGAAATAAGTTTTTCAAGTATTTTTCAAAGGATTTTGAAACTAGTTTTTCAAGTATTTTTCAAAGGATTTTGAAATAAGTTTTTCAAGTATTTTTCAAAGGATTTTGAAATATTTTTCAAAGGATTTTGAAATAAGTTTTTCAAAGGATTTTGAAACTAGTTTTTCAAGTATTTTTCAAAGGATTTTGAAATATTTTTCAAAGGATTTTGAAATAAGTTTTTCAAAGGATTTTGAAACTAGTTTTTCAAGTATTTTTCAAAGGATTTTGAAATAAGTTTTTCAAGTATTTTTCAAAGGATTTTGAAACTAGTTTTTAAAAGATTTTTTAAATAATTTTGAAATTAAGTTTTGAAAATATTTTTTAAAATGATTTTGAAATTAAGTTTTGAAAAGATTTTTTAAATAATTTTGAAATTAAGTTTTGAAAAGATTTTTTAAAATGATTTTGAAATTAAGTTTTGAAAAGATTTTTTAAATAATTTTGAAATTAAGTTTAAAAGATTTTTAAAATAATTTTGAAATGAATTTTGAAATTAAATTTTGAAAATATTTTTAAAATAATTTTGAAATTAATTTTAAAAAGATTTTTAAAATGATTTTGAAAAGATTTTAAAATAATTTTAAAAGATTTTGAAAAGATTTTGAAAAGATTTTAAAATAATTTTAAAAGATTTTGAAAATGATTTTGAAAGATTTTTAAAATGATTTTGAAAATAATTTTGAAATTAAGTTTAAAAGATTTTTAAAATGATTTTGAAAATAATTTTGAAATTAAGTTTAAAAGATTTTTAAAATTATTTTGAAAATAATTTTGAAATTAAGTTTAAAAGATTTTTAAAATTATTTTGAAAATAATTTTTAGAGATATATATATATTTTTAAATAACTATCAGTTTGATTTTTTTAAATTCCTTAGTCATCTCACCCATCTAAATTTTCAATCAGGGAATCCTATAATTTTTGTGAGATGAATTGAGGTTCAATTTAAGGGTTTGGTTTAACTTTGTGTTAGATTCAGGTTTAGCTTTGAGTTCAACAAGTAAGCATTCTTTGGATAAACTTCTGGGCTATGGTGAGTCACAAGGAACTCATTAAAGTAACCATGCCTTCGAGGTTTTCCAAATAGTCCTACCCATTGAACTTAATACTAAACTTTGGTCTAACTAGTTAGGATCCATTTAAGGGTAGCTTCGGTCAGTTCTACTTGGCCAAATGCACCAGGTCGAAGCCATATCTTCCTAGACATGCGATGCCCAAGCTTCCCTAACGTACTATCATCCAAAAACTTCACCAGTACTGTGGGTCAAGTTAAACCTAGCCCGTTTTAATCTAACCTTAATTACCCTGCCGGGTAATCTACTCTTGTTTTGCCCATTTCGGGTAGATTAGGTTCAGTTACCTTGTCGGGTAGTTCAGTTGGGGGTGCCAGCGAGTCTGGATCCTCCATCTATTTTTGTTTAACTTAAGTTGAAATTTACTTTTAATTTTGAATTAATTTTGAATTGAATTTCGAATTTAATTTAATTTCAAATTTTTAATTGAATTTTTTTAATTTTTAATTTTTAATTTTTAATTTAATTTTTAATTTTTAATTGAATTTTAAATTTTAAATTTTAAATTTTAAATTTAATTTCGAATTTTTAATTGAATTTTGAATTTTGAATTTAATTTCAAATTTAATTTGAATTATGTTCTTAATATTGTTTTTCTATTAGCTCCCCCTGGATCATAGCCTCGATATGGTCTATCAAGGTAATAGACTTTATCCTTGGGGACCCAATAGTGACCAGTTCCAACTTGATTAACCAAGTTGGATTTTGGCACCCATGCTTGGAGAATTTTTCTATTATTTCTATTAACTAGCGATAAATATGATTTGTATTTTATTTTAGTTTTAAATCCAAGTCCAGTTTTGTTGTAAACGGCTCGCTGTTTTCCAAGAATCAGATCCAGATTCTTGGAGCCCATGGTGAACCGTTCCAACGTGTCCTTGAGTTCTTTAATTTGAGCTTTCAAATTGGAATTTTCTTCCTCAAGTTGTTGGACTTGAGTTGAACTTCCAATTTGAACTGACTCAGTTAAAGAGCTCAAGTCAGTCGCTTCCTTAAGGGTTGTTACCTCCTTTTGGAGCGACTTAACCCGGACGTTGGATTTAGTCAACTTTTTTACTAAGTAAGGTAATAATTCATGCAAGTTATCTAATTAAAATTCTGCGAGTAGTGAACTTACAGTGGATTTTAGTCCTTCGGAAACGAATGCAGATTCGTGGCTTCGATCAGACTCAGTCTCGGATTCGCTCTCGGTTTTTGACTCATACTCGGACTCAGTTTCCACCACGGTTGCTAGTACTGGTAGAGCGAGGAAGCTCGTTGATTCTTCTTCGTCGGACCCGGATTCATTTGAAGACTCGGACCATATCTTTTCCTCTGTCTTACTTGTACCTGCAACCATCGTAATACCTTCCTCGGCCGAAGTAGTATTATTCTGCTCATCTAATTCAAATAAATCATTTATTAAGTTATGCTTACTTACTTGAGCGTCAGAAGTGCCCTCGTGTAGTTCCATCAACTTTTGCCACAACTCTTTTGCACTTGCGAAGGGGCCGATGCGGTTCAGTTCTTCATTGGTTAGGCCGCATTGTAGCATGCAGGTCGCTTTGGCATCGGCTTCAACTTTTCTCATTGTGCTAGAATCCCAGTTGATGCATGAGATAAGTTTTCCGTTGACGTCACGTGGAAGTTCGAGTCCGGTCTGGATGATGATCCACATCTCGACTTGCGTCTTGAGGTGGTATTCCATCCGGTTCTTCCAATATCCAAAGTTCTCGCCAGAAAAGAGCGGCGGTCGGACGGTGCAGAATCCTTCTTGGAATACCATTTTAAAAGAACCTTGCACACAAAAAATAGCAAAAAAAAATGTACCAGGACTTGATCCTGGATTAGCAGTGCGGTATGGAAGGATAAAAATAGAAGTTCACAAGTTTCGAGAAAAAATAATAAAATAATAATAAAATATTATTAAAAAATATTATTTCAAATTTTGCCAAATTCAATATTTTATCAATACTAATAAACCGTGAAAGGATGAAAACAAATTTTTCGAAAATAATTTTGGAGGGAAAAAACGAAAGGCAGAGGGGGGGTTTTTACCCTATAAAGACGAAAAAGCCACAAAAGAAATGCTTGAATGGTGGTTTCACCTATTCGAAGCGACCCCGCTCTGATACCAATTGTTAGATCGAGACGCGCTAGAGGGGGGGTGAATAGCGCTCGTGGCTATCTTGTTCGATTATCGGAATCGTAAGAATTATCGGAGTAATTAAGCAGCGGAATAAAACAAAGTAAGCACACAGAGACAGGAGGATTTTTACTTCGTTCGGAGCCTTGATCGACTCCTACTCGAAGGCCCGCGATCCTTGATCGCTTCCGGTAGGCAACAACTATAAGCTCGTTAAAAGATTACAATTATGAGTACAAATAAAAGCTATAGATATTATACCGACAACAAGAAATGCTAATTTTGAAGCTTCGGGTCGTCGGGCAATTGTAGTAGCACTTCGGAGCGTCTTTTGGAGCAGCACGTTGATGAAAGATCACTTGGAATTCGTTGGTCTGAAGTGCTGGTCGAAACCCCCTAATAAAGGGTGTTCAAGGCGCCTTGAAGGCTGTTCAAGGCGCCTCCATGCTGCCTGGTCTTCCGCGTGGATCAAAACTGACCTGGTCGAATTTCATCCATTCAAGGCGCCTTATATCCCTCTCAAGGCGCCTTCCAAGGCGCCTTCTGCCTTCTCCAAGGCGCCTCCAATGGTGCTTCGTAGCCAGGTCAGCCTTTGCACCCGAGGCGCCTCCAAGCTCCATGGAGGCGCCTCGGACACTGTTCATCCTAGGCTTTAGGTTGCTCCTTTGCTCCTGCAAGATGCCTTATATCCTTTGCTCCTAGGCTTTAGGTTGCTCCCGCGTGGATCAAAACTGACCTGGTCGAATTTCATCCATTCAAGGCGCCTTATATCCCTCTCAAGGCGCCTTCCAAGGCGCCTTCTGCCTTCTCCAAGGCGCCTCCAATGGTGCTTCGTAGCCAGGTCAGCCTTTGCACCCGAGGCGCCTCCAAGCTCCATGGAGGCGCCTCGGACACTGTTCATCCTAGGCTTTAGGTTGCTCCTTTGCTCCTGCAAGATGCGTTAGTCCCAAACACTATCCTGCAACACAAAGTTAGCACAATAAACATTATAAAAGAAGTATAGACAGTCTCCGGACTGTCCGAGTCTGACTTCGGGTTTCCAACCGGAAACCCTAGGTCGACCCGACGCCTACTGTTCCCTCTACGGGGAACGCGTCCTCACCTACTCCACTCAGGAGATTTACCTGTTGCCAGTTGATCCTCCAGATCGACTGGACTTTTGCTCAGCACTCGATGCTTCCGGACTTTCTGCTCGACATCCGCTTCCCCGGCTAGTCCAGTCTTTCTCCTGGTTCGCGACACCAGGACTTTTCACCTAGGGTTACCACCCTCTAGGAATTTTGCCTGAAGCCATCGACCTGCCAAGACTTTCCGCATAGGGTTACCACCCCCTATGACCTAGGGTTACCACCCCCTAGGGTTTTCCCTTTGCCTAACCGCAGCTAGGACTTTTCTCCACCTAGGGTTACCACCCCCTAGGACCTAGGGTTACCACCCCCTAGGGTTTTCACCTGCCTAACCACAGTTAGGACTTTCCTAAAATACTCATTCAACATGTTAGATGACAGAGAATCTTAACTTTGAATCCCTTTGCCATTATCAAAACTTAGGTTCGATCGTCGGATGCTTCCTGCACCAACAGAACAGACTTCTTTATAAAACTCACAGCAGAAAATTCAAAGGGAATCACTGCTCCTTTCGACAAGCTCCGGAAAAGCAGAATGCTAACAAGAAATTCGAAACACATGTCGAAACTTAACAATTTGTTCCTTATCCAAAACCCAACCAATCCGGATTGAATTTACAGCAGCTAGCCTCAAGAACACACTTCTTACAACATGCTTCGGAAGAACAACAAGAAGAAAACAAGAATATGAACTACCCTTACTGCAGGTGAGAGCACTTACAGCGGTTTCTTGGACTCACAACCGGAGAAAGGAACTTCTAGGGTTTGGTACACTCGAGCTCTCGACCCCTGCTTCGTGCTCACGGCTCCTCCGCGACACAAGGATCACGACGGTGAAGAACCCCTCTGGAGTTAGCCACCCGCCGGCTGCCGGAATCGTGCCCTAGCTCCTGCTGTGGATTTCGCCCGAGAGGAAATCACCGCGCGCACGAGAGGGAGAAGGAGAGGAAAAGATTCGGGAAAAAGAAAACCTAATTTCTTTTCTTATAACTAGGTATTCTATTAACTATTACCATATAAATATATTTTGCTCCTTCCTTATTTAGCATAGCCCGCTTGGGTTTCCTAGTCAGCCGGATTCGCTTAAGACATTGGTTCGGTCGGAGGTCTCGGGTTCGAATCTCGGCTTGGACATTTTTTTGTCGAAACTTCTTTCGTTTAGTAAAAATACCAAACGACCTCCAAAAATTACATAAAAATACTCTAAAAATCTCTAGAATTTTTCTATAGCATCTTTAAATATTTTTAAATTATTTTTGGGGCTCAAAATGAGGAAATTTTGGTTGTTACAGTTGTATAGCTCAGGAACTTTTTGATGGACTTAGATATGATTCCTGGTTTGCCCAAAATCATCACAATTTATTATGATAATAGCGGTGTAGTAGCAAACTCGAAGGAACCACGAGCCCATAAGGCGAGTAAACACA
Organism: Zingiber officinale; assembly: GCF_018446385.1. Taxonomy (NCBI): domain Eukaryota; kingdom Viridiplantae; phylum Streptophyta; class Magnoliopsida; order Zingiberales; family Zingiberaceae; genus Zingiber; species Zingiber officinale. The sequence continues at coordinate 16,847,174 of NC_055995.1, forward strand.
TTGAGCGCAAGTACCACCTGATACGAGACATCGTAAAGCGAGGAGAAGTTGTTATCACCAAGATTGCATCAGCAGATAACCTACAGATCCTTTCACTAAGGCCCTTACGGCGAAAGAATTCGATCGGCATGTTGAGGGGATGAGAATCAGATGTATGGTAGCATATATGACAGCATAGTCTTTTAGTACAAGTGGGAGATTGTTAGGATGTATACTAAAAGCCTAGCTTTTGTATAAACATTTATTTTGAAATAAGAATCACATTGGTTAAATATCTACATTTATGCTAAGTGTAGTTGTCCATTTAATTTATATTGTAGATAACATGGTGTGAGGAGACACACAGAAGTTCATGTTATCAGTTCCTTATAAATTATCACAACCAAGATGGAATGGGACAAACCATTGGAGTGGTTGTAGTGTAATTTAGTATTAGTTTATATTGACTATAAAATTACACTAGTACACTATGAGTGTATTGAGCAGGATCATTTGAGATAATTTCTTTTTATACTGACTATATAAAAGAACAAAACATTTGTTATTATGGAAGTGCGTACTCTTAATCATGATATAATAACAAACACGTATACTTAATATTTATTTCTTTAATTTATCAAAGGGTGCGATTTAGTTCGTTAAATCAATAGGCCCGATAAGTTGGGAAATGATATTATTTATATGGTGTGTTGTTGATTACAGAATGAAACTGTGTCCTAGTAATCTAGGTTGATGATGTCCCCCTTAAGGAGCTCATAAGGATTATCATGTAAACCCTGTAGGTGGACTTAGTCCGACATGACGATAAGGTTGAGTGGTACAGCTCTTGGAACTAGATATTAATTAAGTGAGGTGTCATTAACTCATTTAATTAACGGGAATTCAATATCTTAAACACAGGGAGACTAACACACTCATGATAAAAAGGAGTCCATATTGTAATATGGGATTGGTGCGGTAGTGCAATAATAACTATTTAGTGGTATGAGTTATTATTGATGAACTTGAGTTGGGTGTTCGGGACGAACACGGGATGCTCAAGCTCATCGGGAGACCAAAACTAATTCCTCCTCTCGGTCCTTGTTGTAGCCTCTTATTTATAAAGCTTTATATCCACTTAGATCCAAACTTCTTACCCATCTTATGGTGGCCGACCAAGCCAAGCTTGGAGCCCAAGCTAGGGTCGGATAAGCCAAAGGATGGAGCCAAGATTAATGGCCGGCCAAGCTTGGAGCCCAAGCAAGGTGGCCAACCACATTAAAATAAAAGGATGTTTTAATTTTTAAAAATTTTCCTTTTGTGGAAGCCATGGTTTTAAAAGAGAGTTTTGAAATTTTAAAATCTTTCCTTTTATAGCTTTCTACAAAGGATTAAGAGAAAGGTTTGATATCTTTCCTTATTTGTAGTTAAATGGAAGATTTTAATTTTTGATAAAACTTCCCTTTTTGTAACCATCCACATGTTTTAAAAGAGAGATTTTAATTTATAAAATTTTCCTTTTATAAACAACAAGGGATTTAAAAGAGAAATTTTTTAATTAAAATTTCTTACCGGAAACAAATAAGGAAGTTTTAATTTTATGTTTAAAACTTTCCTTATTTGGAGCACAAGTAAGTGAGCGGCCATGACAAGTATAAAAGGAAGTTTTAATTTTTTGTTTTAAAAGTTTCCTTTTTAGTCATTGGCAAGGAATATAAGGAAGTTTTAATTATGTTTAAAACTTTCCTTTTTTGTGAAGACCAAGGATTATAAAAGAGATGGAGGGGTGTCTCATGAGATAAAACATCTTCTATTCCTCTCTTCCAATCCTTGGTGGTCGGCCCTTATCCTTCTCTCTTCTCCTTTTGTTTTCTCTCTTGGTGGCCGGCGGCATCTTGTGTGGAAATCTCTTGGTGGTCGGTTGCTTGAAGGAGAAGAAGAAGAGAAGTCTCTGCTATTATTTGTGTGACCGAAGGAATACCAACTATTAATTTTATTTGTCATAAATTTAGGTTGACAAGAATAAAATTAATGGGTAAAACACCCTCTTACAAATATTTGAATTTGTATACGTCCATACTATCGTGACATACAAAATTCACGGTGTTTTGAGGTGTTGGTGAATTTAAATAATATTGTTTGAGGACTCAATATTATTCTAAATTCTAAAGTTTCAAAACTTATTTTGTGATTCTTAGGATGACTTTCAACCCACTGACTATTATTCTGAAATAGAACAAACTTATTGGTCCCAATTGTTAGGATCCTTCGTACGGAGGCTAGAGAGGGGGGTGTGAATAGCTGACCCCAAATTCGCTTTCTTTCTACAAATCGAGTTAGCAGTGGAAATAAAACAGTAGAAAGGAAACGGTGAGAAGATCAAACCTCAAACTCGATGGATGTAACGAGGTTCGGAGATGAACTCCTACTCCTCGGCGTGTCCGTAAGGTGGACGAAGCCTACCAATCCGTCGGTGGATGAGTCCCCGGAGAACCGGCTAATACAATATACTCCTTCTGGGTGGAGAAACCTCGCCACAATGTTTCTTGCACAAGCAAGATAGGAGTACAACAGATACAAGAAAGCAAAAGACAATATGAAACACTTGCTTGCCTTTCTTGTTGACTGGAGTGATGAAGCAGCAGCTTCACACCAGCAGCAGCTGACGAGAATCCAGTCGAGAAGCTCACGTGAAGCTTTAGCTGCGAGGAGCTCAGCAAAGCTCTGATAGCAGGTAAGAGCAGAAGCTCTAGAGCACAAGAACAGAAGTTCTAAAGAGTAAGCAAATGTAGCAACGAAGCCCTGTAGCTTCTTTTATACCTGCGAAGAAAAACACGAAGGAATATAGCCGTTGCGTCGCAACGGCTAGTTCCCTGATCGGTCCACAGACCGATCAGGAGTGTGCCTGATCGGTCCACAGATCGATCAGCGCTTTCTCCCGGAACTGATCGTGCTCTGATCGGTCGTGGGGACCGATCAGGGTATGGCCTGATCGGTCTGCTGACCGATCAGGGCTTATTGAGTGCGGTTCCTCGCACTCCTCAAGATCGTCACCTGATCGGTCGGCAGACCGATCAGGATATCGCATGATCGGTCTTGCAGACCGATCAGGCTCCATGCTGATCGGTCCCCAGACCGATTTGTTATCTGATCGGTCACCAGACCGATCAGATACACAAACGTATCACTGGATCGGTCTGCAGACCGATCCAGAGCTTGGTTTTTGCCCAAACCAAGTCCCAAACCTTCCAAACCAATATCCGGTCAACCTTGACCTATTGGTACATCATGCTTAGCATCCGGTCACTCCCTTGACCTGCTAAGACTCCCCACCAAGTGTCCGGTCAATCCCTTTGACCCACTTGGACTTTCCTCTTTGTGCCAAGTATCCGATCACTCCCTTGATCTACTTGGACTTCCCAACACCAGATGTCCGATCACCCTTGATCCGTCTGGATTTTCCCTTGCCCGGCTTCACTCACCAGGACTTCCAATCTGCCTGGCTTCACTCACCAGGACTTCCAAACTGCCTGGCTTCACTCACCAGGACTTTCCCGAATGCCTGGCTTCACTCACCAGGACTTCCACTTTCACCTAGCTTCACTCGCTAGGATTTTCACCTGGCTTCACTCACCAGGACTTTCCACATCCGGTCCAGAGAACGAGCTACCGAGCCCTCTCTGACCACAGTCCGGAGAACGAGCTACCGAGCCCTCTCCGACTTCCCATGTGCCAAGCTTCCATACTTGGACTTCTCCGTGCCAAGTCTCCATACTTGGACTTTTCCCGTGCCAAGCTTCCATACTTGGACTTCTCCGTGCCAAGTCTCCATACTTGGACTTTTCCCGTGCCAAGCTCCCTGCTTGGACTTTTCACCATGCCAAACTCCCTGTTTGGACTTTTCCCATGCCAAGCTCCCTGCTTGGACTTTTCCCGTACCAAACTCCCTGCTTGGACTTTTTCGAGTCAGGTCAACCAGGTCAACCTTGACCTAAGGTTGCACCTACAATCTCCCAAACACCTATTCTTGTCAAACATCAAGAATTCAACTCTCTTCTCGTCAAACATCGTCAAACATCAAAACACAACTCGAGTTAGGTCAACTCGAGTCAGGTCAACCAGGTCAACCATGACCTAAGGTTGCACCAACAATCTCCCCCTTTTTGTTGTTTGACCAAATCCAAAATCAAGTTAGGTTAACCCGATAACCTAACATAGGTTTTTCAATGTTCTTCCTTGAACATTCTTCCAAAACCTACACTCTCCCCCTTGGGACATCTCTCCCCCTTTTTGACACACATCAAAAAGAGGGAATCAAGGTCAAGAGTTTCTTCCTAATGAAAGTCCCATACCTTTCATTGAAACCCTTAATTTCCCCCTTGATACTAAACTCAACACTCAACTTAGTGACAATCCCATATCACTAATCCTCAAAAGTCTTAAGGAGTAAAAACTCCCCCTAAAAGTCAACTCCCCCTTGACAATTAGTTAAGACTCCCCCTAAAGGTCAACTCCCCCTTGACCATTGCACCAACAATGTCTTGGAGAGTTTCAAACCTTTAAAAACCCGAAACTCAACTCCCACAGCTAAAATTTCAGACCACAGTCGAAATTCAGCAAATTCAACGCGCCTGATCGGTCACCGGACCGATCAGGACCCCAGACCGATCCAGCCTTCCCTGGATCGGTCCAGTGACCGATCCAAGTTCAGATCAGGCGGTTTCTGATTTCTTCTCTCCTGAAATTCAGAAACTCACAACAAATTCCAGAAAATTCGAAAAGTTTTGAAATTTTGAGGATACATTCCTCATACCATATACTATCAAAGAAAAATAGTTTTATATGAAAATAACTCCCATTTTCAAATCTTGATACAAAGTTCAAAAACTTTGAAATAGTTCAAAGTTAAACTCATCTTTGTATCATCTTGCTCAATGATGAATGCTATCACTAGAAAAGCTTCATCAAGGTTTTTCAAATCAATTTTAAAATGATTTTAAACCCTTTAATTTAGGACCATAATCTTAGGACTATATGTACATGACTTGTACACAAGTTTTCCCTATGATCCTCCAATCTCTTGAATTAGGCTCATCTAGGTACAAGAACTATGTACCTTGATCCTAACTCATGATCCTAATATCTCACACACATCTAAAGTGTATCAAACACATCCAAGTTAATTTTGATGTGAGATATGGGTTTAGGTCATTTTAGGCTAAGTTCTCATGCATTTGCTAAACTACACTTTGATCTCAATATCAAAATGTGTTTTTATCCTTAAATCAATTTCATTGATCATTAATGCAAGAGATGATGACATGGCATGAAATAATATCATAAATAAAAGCATGTGCCAATGTCATGATGTCATGGCATAAAGTTTGAAACTTAAATAAACATGACATAAAACTAACCTAAGCATTATCATGACATTTCAAAAGATAAACTTAAACATGATGTCATGACATGTGAGAGCAAATAATCATGGCAAGATTTAGCATGAATAAGACATACCTAGATTACCTATCTAAGTATCCTTAGCCTTAGCTAATACTTAAGCTTTAACCCTTGATTGCCCTAATATGCCAAAATCCTAATTTTGACACTTCTTGAACTCTAGATTCATCCATGCCACTTAAAGATCAAATTTATCCTCAAATCTTGGCATGTTTCATTTTTCCTCAAGAGTTCTCTAGATTTTCCCAAATTGTGCCAATTGAAATTAACATCATCATTTTCCATGATGGCACATTTTACTCTTCCAAGGAGTAAATATTCCATTTCATTTTCAAAGGTTCCCAAAAACCTTGAAAATGCTCCTTGAGCGTCAATTTCCTCAAAGTTGGGTTAACTACCCTTCTAATCGGAGTTGACACTCTCTAACCCATCTATGGGGTAGAGAAGATGCTCCTAGGAACCCAATACATATTTGAGCTCATTGGGTTCACTAAATATTCACTAGGGATAACTTCCCTAGCAACCCTCCTAATGACCCTCTTAGGCTTTAAAGCCTTGGTCATTTGGGACTCATCAAGATCAACTCTAGGGGTGACTCCCCTTGTGACCTTGGTGATGGTCTTCCTAGCCCTAGATTTTATTCCATAATCGAATGGAACATTATGATAAGTGGGCTTGACCACTTGGGACTTAGGTTTGTGACCCAAACCTTTCTTGTCCTTGGACTTGGGTTTTTGACCCCTAGACCCTAGAGTCAAATCCTTAAGAGCCTTTTCTAGAGAATCAAGTCTTGACCTCAAGACTTGATTTTCTTTCTCTAATACCTCAAGTTTTGATTTATCATTTTTCTTTGAGGTATTCCTAGGCATGTGTCTAGATGATTTGGGATTTCTATCTAGATTTTCCTTAGCCTTAGATGAGTTAATTCTAGGGTTAGCATTTCTAGAATTGTTCTTATCTAGGCTAACATGCTTGGCTCCTAAGCACATGTATCGATTTCTAGTGTTAACATGCTTATCATTATTGACAATGGCAATAAGACTACTAGCATGCATCCTACTAGAATTGCAAGAATGAGCTTTAATTGTTACCTTAGGGTTTGCCATAGCTCCCCCTATACACGTGCTTTGTCTCTTGTCCTTGCGAGGTTGCCTCCCCCTTGGACATTGACTCCTATAGTGTCCCCGTTGCTTGCATTGGAAGCACACCACGTGCTCTTTGCCTTTGCGTATCGGGATTCCGGCTTTCTTGACCTTTGGCGCCGGTGGGGTCTTTCTAACCTTCTTTGGAAACTTACTCTTGTAGTGCCCAAATTCCCTACACTTAAAGCACATTATGTGTAATTTGCTAGAAATTAAAATGCTTGAGTTACCTAGGTTTGAGGATGGATGAACACTCTCTCCTTCATCCCTTCCGGAGGTTTAAGCTTCTTCTTCTTGCTCCGAACTTGAAGAAGAACTCTCCTCCTCTTCTTCTTTAGATGTTGAGTGACCCTCAACTTCTAAATCCATTCCTCCATGATGTGAACTCCTTGGCTCACTTGACTCCTCTTCATGACTTGAAGTGGAGTTCTCCTCATGGAACTTTGCCAAGTTATTCCACAACTCCTTGGCATCGTTATATCCACCTATCCTACACAAAACATCATTAGGTAAAGAGAATTCAATGATTTTCGTTACCTCATCATTGATGGTTGATTGGTGGATTTGCTCCTTGGTCCACCCCTTCTTCTCTAGGGTTTCTCCTTCCTTGTCCATCGGAGGCTTGAAACCTAATTGAACACAACTCCAATTTTCAAGGTTAGTCATAAGAAAATACCTCATTCTTACCTTCCAATACGCGAAGTCACAGCACTCGTAGAAGGGTGGAAACGTGATGTCTTCTCCGAGTCGATCCATTCTCTAGCTTGTGCTCCCACGGGTGTTAATCCGACGAAGAGCGCGCCTCGCTTTGATACCACTTGTTAGGATCCTTCGTACGGAGGCTAGAGAGGGGGGTGTGAATAGCCGACCCCAAATTCGCTTTCTTTCTACAAATCGAGTTAGCAGCGGAAATAAAATAGTAGAAAGGAAACGGTGAGAAGATCAAACCTCAAACTCGATGGATGTAACGAGGTTCGGAGATGAACTCCTACTCCTCAGCGTGTCCGTAAGGTGGGCGAAGCCTACCAATCCGTCGGTGGATGAGTCCCCGGAGAACCGGCTAATACAATATACTCCTTCTGGGTGGAGAAACCTCGCCACAATGTTTCTTGCACAAGCAAGATAGGAGTACAACAAATACAAGAAAGCAAAAGACAATATGAAACACTTGCTTGCCTTTCTTGTTGACTGGAGTGATGAAGCAGCAGCTTCACACCAGCAGTAGCTGACGAGAATCCAGTCGAGAAGCTCACGCGAAGCTTCAGCTGCGAGGAGCTCAGCAAAGCTCTGATAGCAGGTAAGAGCAGAAGCTCTAGAGCACAAGAACAGAAGTTCTAAAGAGTAAGCAACTGCAGCAACGAAGCCCTGTAGCTTCTTTTATACCTGCGAAGAAAAACACGAAGGAATATAGCCGTTGCGTCGCAACGGCTAGTTCCCTGATCGGTCCACAGACCGATCAGGAGTGTGCCTGATCGGTCCACAGATCGATCAGCGCTTTCTCCCGAACTCCGCTGGCTACTGATCATGTTCTGATCGGTCGTGGGGACCGATCAGGGTATGGCCTGATCGGTCTGCTGACCGATCAGGGCTTATTGAGTGCGGTTCCTCGCACTCCTCAAGATCGTCACCTGATCGGTCGGCAGACCGATCAGGCTCCATGCTGATCGGTCCCCAGACCGATCAGTAAGCTCACAGAATCGATGTCTGCCTTCTGTTTGTTATCTGATCGGTCACCAGACCGATCAGATACACAAACGTATCACTGGATCGGTCTGCAGACCGATCCAGAGCTTGGTTTTTGCCCAAACCAAGTCCCAAACCTTCCGAACCAATATCCGGTCAACCTTGACCTATTGGTACATCATGCTTAGCATCCGGTCACTCCCTTGACCTGCTAAGACTCCCCACCAAGTGTCCGGTCAATCCCTTTGACCCACTTGGACTTTCCTCTTTGTGCCAAGTATCCGATCACTCCCTTGATCTACTTGGACTTCCCAACACCAGATGTCCGATCACCCTTGATCCGTCTGGATTTTCCCTTGCCCGGCTTCACTCACCAGGACTTCCAATCTGCCTGGCTTCACTCACCAGGACTTCCAAACTGCCTGGCTTCACTCACCAGGACTTTCCCGAATGCCTGGCTTCACTCACCAGGACTTCCACTTTCACCTAGCTTCACTCGCTAGGATTTTCACCTGGCTTCACTCACCAGGACTTTCCACATCCGGTCCAGAGAACGAGCTACCGAGCCCTCTCTGACCACAGTCCGGAGAACGAGCTACCGAGCCCTCTCCGACTTCCCATGTGCCAAGCTTCCATACTTGGACTTCTCCGTGCCAAGTCTCCATACTTGGACTTTTCCCGTGCCAAGCTTCCATACTTGGACTTCTCCGTGCCAAGTCTCCATACTTGGACTTTTCCCGTGCCAAGCTCCCTGCTTGGACTTTTCACCATGCCAAACTCCCTGTTTGGACTTTTCCCATGCCAAGCTCCCTGCTTGGACTTTTCCCGTACCAAGCTCCCTGCTTGGACTTTTCCGAGTCAGGTCAACCAGGTCAACCTTGACCTAAGGTTGCACCTACAATCTCCCAAACACCTATTCTTGTCAAACATCAAGAATACAACTCTCTTCTCGTCAAACATCGTCAAACATCAAAACACAACTCGAGTCAGGTCAACTCGAGTCAGGTCAACCAGGTCAACCATGACCTAAGGTTGCACCAACACCAATTACATAGATTGGAAAAGAAACTTGGGCATTGTCTTAACTGCTGAAGGCTATAAGTTTGTACTGTTAGAGGTCTGCCCTAATGAGCCTAATAGTGATTCTAGTGAAGAGGAGATTGAGTATCATAAGAAATGGGTCAATGCAGATGAGATAGCGCGGTGTTACATTTTGACTTCTATGTCAAATGTCCTACAACATCAGCATCAGTCCATGTCTACTGCCTATAACATGATGTACAATCTCAAGGAACTCTTCGGACACTAGAATCGGGCTGCTAGGCAAGAGGCTATGAGAAACTTAATGACCGCCACCATGTCAGAGGGGACACCCGTAAGGGATCATATCTTCAAAATGATGGCTTACTTGAATGAGATACAAATCCTTGGAGCTGAAATCGATGGGGAAACCCAGGTCGATATTATTCTCCAAACGCTACCCAAAAGTTTTGAGCAGTTCCGCCTGAACTATAATATGAATAAAAGGATTTATTCATTGGCGGAACTACTGACAGAACTTCAGGCAGCAGAAGGGCTATTTCGTCATAATTCTCAAATTAACTTTGCTGAAAATGTTTCTACTTCTAAGTCGAAAGGCGAGAAGAAGAAGAAGAAACAAACTAGCTTGGCAAAGAAAGTGAATCGATCTCTAGGTACTGGACTAAAAGCAGGAATAAAGAAGTCGAAGGGCAAGTGCTTTATTTGCAAACAGTCTGGACATTGGAAGGTGGACTGTCCTCGTAGGAAAGAGAACAATAAAGGTATATCTTATTCTCTATTAGTTGAAACATGTTTAGTGGTGTTATCTACCAGTACTTGGTGTGTAGATACAGGAGCCACTGATCATGTCTACAATTCATTGCAGGGGTTCAGGAAACCCGACGACTATATGAGGGGGAGATAACTGTCTACATGGGCAATGTTATATAAGTGGCGGTTGTTGCAGTGGAAGATGTCTACTTATCATTTGATAGAAATAGAACTTTGATTTTGAAAAATTATCTTTATGTACCAAGTTTTAGAAAGAATTTAATTTCAGTTTCTAAACTATTTCTGGATGGATATGCTGTTTCTTTTGATGACAAAGTGGTTATCAAGAAAAATAGGATTATTATCTGTTCTGGTACATTAGTTGGCAATTTGTATACTCTAAATCCAATAACTCCCATAAAGCAACAAATGGAAATTAATAACACATACTCTAATTCTAATAAGAGAAAGGAACCTTCGAAAATGAACCAAACATATCTTTGCCATCTAAGACTTGGTCATATTGATTTGAGTAGGATTCAAAGGCTAATAGCCGATAGACTCTTGGGTTTATTAGTGTTGGAAAACTTTCCAACCTGCGAATCTTGCTTGGAAGGAAAAATGATCAAGAGACCTTTTAAGGCCAAGGGGTATAGAGCAAAAGATATGTTGGAATTAGTTCATTCTGATTTGTGTGGACCTATGACTATCCAGGCGAGAGGTGGTTTCGAATATTTTATCTCTTTTATAGATGACTATTCGAGATATGGGTACATTTACTTGATGTGCCACAAGTCTGAGTGTTTTGATAAGTTCAAAGAGTACAAGGCTGATGTGGAGAAATGTCATGGTAAAAGTATCAAGACACTATGGTCTGATCGTGGTGGTGAGTATCTCTCAGGAGAGTTTAGGAATTACTTATCAGAGGTTGGGATTCAATCCTAATTATCTGCACTTGGTACACCACAACAGAATGGTGTGACAAAACGAAGGAATATGACTCTTATGGAAATGGTTAGATCGAAGATGAGTTATTCAGAATTACCAAGTTCGTTATGGGGATATGCTTTAGAAACGGCAGTGTATATTCTGAATTTGGTACCTTCTAAATCAGTATCCTCTACTCCCACGAAATTGTAGAATGGGCGTAAGCCTAGTATGAGTCATGTCCGGATTTGGGGTAATCCAGTACATGTGTTGAAGGGAGATGCTGATAAGTTGGAATCTCGTATAGAAGTTTGCCTCTTTATAGGTTATCCTAAAGGAACAAAAGGTGGTTTGTTTTATAGTCCTAAAGATCAGAAGGTCATTGTTAGTACTAATGCCCGATTTTTAGAAGGGAATTTTGTAATAAACCACAAGCCTATGAGTGAAATTATTCTAGAAGAAATGAGAGAGGGCACACCTACTTTAGTACCAACAGTACAAGATGAAATATCACAAGAAACTGCAACACGTATCACAAATAATACACAACTACAGATATTGCCTCGTCGTAGTGGGAGGGTTGTGAGGCAACCTAAAAGATTCATATTTTTAGGAGAGACTTCGGGCTTGATCCTAGGTAAACATGAACCTGATCCCCGAGCATATGACGAAGCACTCCAAGATAAAGATGAAGCATCTTGGCAAAGAGCAATGAATTCAGAAATAGAATCTATGTATTCTAACAAAGTCTGGGAGCTAGTAGAACTATCAAATAGTGTAAAAGCTATTGGAAGCGAATGGATCTACAAAAGGAAAAGAGGGATAGACTGGTAGGTGGAAACCTTCAAAGCAAAGCTTGTTGCGAAGGGGTATACTCAGAAAGAGAGAATCGATTATAAGGAAACCTTTTCGTCAGTAGCTATGCTTAAGTCTATCCAGATACTTTTATCTATTGCTGCTCATATGGATTATGAGGTTTGGCAAATGGATGTCAAGACAGCTTTCCTTAACGGAAGTCTTGAAGAAAACATCCATATGAAGTAACCAGAGGAGTTTATTGCAAAGGGCAAAGAGCATCTTGTATGTAAGCTCAATCAGTCTATTTATGGATTGAAGCAAGCTTCAAGGTCTTGGAACATCTGGTTTAATGAAGTAATCCAGTCTTATGGATTTATTCAGTGCCTGGATGAGTCTTGTGTAGACAAGAAGTGTGATGAAAACGTGGTGATATTTCTTGTACTATACGTAGATGACATTTTGTTAGTTGGAAACAATATCAAAGTTTTGTCGGAAGTAAGGGCATGGTTGTCCAAGCAATTCAATATGAAGGACTTGGGAGAATGCGTACATATTCTCAGGATCAAAGTAATAAGGGATAGCAAGAAAAGAATGTTGTGTTTATCCCAAGCTTCATATATCGATACTATCCTAACTTATTTTAGCATGTAAGACTCTAAGAAAGGTTTTCTACCTTTTTGGTATGGAGTATCTTTATCTAAAGAGATGTCTCCGAAGACATCAAACGAGATAGAAGAAATGAAGGCAGTTCCTTATGCTTCAGCTGTAGGAAGCCTAATGTATGCTATGTTATGCAAGAGACCGGATATCTGTTTTACCATGGGCATAGTTAGCAGATATCAAAGTAATCAAGGACCGGGACATTGGACTGTCCTAAAGCATATATTAAAGTACCTGAGAAGGACTAGAGATTATATGCTGGTTTACCAAGAAGATTATTTGCTCCCTGTGGGTTACACAAATTTTGACTTCCAATCAGATAGGGACAATAATAAGTCTACATAAGGCTATGTGTTTACTTTAGGAGGTGGAGCCATAGCATGGAGGAGTGTTAAGCAGAAATATGTTTCAGACTCAACCATGGAAGTTGAGTATGTGGCAGCCTCTGAGGCAGCCAAAGAAGTTGTATGGCTCAGGAACTCTTTGATGGACTTAGATGTGATTCCTTGTTTGCCCAAAATCATCACAATTTATTGTGATAATAGTGGTGTAGTAGCAAACTCGAAGGAAGCACGAGCCCATAAGGCGAGTAAACACATTGAGTGCAAGTACCACCTAATACGAGACATCTTAAACTGAGGAGAAGTTGTTGTCGCCAAGATTGCATCAGCAGATAACTTGGCAGATCCTTTCACTAGGGCCCTTCCGGCGAAAGCTTTTGATCGGCATGTTGAGGGGATGGGAATAAGATGTATGGCAGTGTTTATGGAAGCATAGTCCTTTAGTGTAAGTGGGAGATTGTTAGAGTGTATACTAAAAGTCTAGCTTTTTGTATAAACATTTATTTTGAAATAAGAATCACATTGGTCAAATATCTACATTTATGGTAAGTGTAGTTGTCCATTTAATTTATATTGTAGATAACATGGTGTTAGGAGACACACAGAAGTTCATGTTATCAGTTCCTTATAAATTATAAATAGTAGCTCACAACCTAGATGGAATGGGATAAACCATTGGAGTGGTTGTAGTGTAATTTGGTATTAGTTTATCTTGACTATAAAATTACAATAGTACACTATGAGTGTATTGAGCAGGACCATTTGAGGTAGTTTCTTTTTATATTGACTATATAAAAGACAAAACATTTGTTATTATGGAAGTGCGTACTCTTAATCATGATATAATAACAAGCATGTATACTTAATATTTATTTCTTTAATTTATCAAAGGGTGTGATTTAGTTCGTTAAATCAATAGGCCCGATAAGTTGGGAAATGATATTATTTATATGGTGTGTTGTTGATTATAGAATGAAACTGTGTCCTAGTAATGTAGGTTAATGATGTCTCCTTTAGGAGCTCATAAGGATTGTCATGTAAACCCTACAGGTAGATTTAGTCCGACATGACAATGAGGTTGAGTGGTACTACTCTTGGAGCTAGATATTAATTGAGTTATCAATAACTCATTTAATTAATGGGCATTCATTATCTTAAACACAAGGAGACTAACGCACTCATGATAAAAAAGAGCTCATATTGTAATATGGGATTGGTGCGGTAGTGCAATAATAACTCTTTAGTGATATGACTTATTATTGATGAACTTGAGTTGCGTGTTCGGGGCAAACACGGGATGCTCAAGCTCATTGGGAGACCAAAACCAATTCCTCGTCTCGGTCCTTTTTGTAGCCTCTTATTTATAAAGCTTTATATCCACTTAGAGCCAAGCTTCTTACCCATCTCATTATGGTCGGCCAAGCCAAGCTTTGAGCCCAAGCTAGGGCCGGCCAAGCCAAAAGATGGAGCCAAGATTATGGTCGGCCAAGTTTGGAGCCCAAGCAAGGTGGTCGACCACATTAAAATAAAAGGGTGTTTTAATTTTTAAAATCTTTCCTTTTATGGAAGTTATGGTTTTAAAAGATAGTTTTAAAATTTTAAAATCTTTCCTTTTGTGGAAGTCATAGTTTTAAAAGAGAGTTTTAAAATTTTAAAATCTTTTCTTTTATAGTTTTCTATAAAGGATTAAGAGAAAAGTTTGATATCTTTCCTTATTTGTAGTTAAAAGGAAGATTTTAATTTTTGATAAAACTTTTCTTTTTTGTAACCATCCACATGTTTTAAAAGAGATATTTTAATTTATAAATTTTTCCTTTTATAACCAACAAGGGATTTAAAAGATAAATTTTTTAATTAAAATTTCTTACCAGAAACAAATAAGGAAGTTTTAATTTTATATTTAAAACTTTCCTTGTTTGTAGCACAAGTAGGTGGCCGACCATGACAATTATAAAAGGAAGTTTTAATTTTTTGTTTTAAAAGTTTCCTTTTTAGTCATAAGCAAGGAATATAAGGAAGTTTTAATTATGTTTAAAACTTTCATTTTTTGACAAGACCAAGGATTATAAAAGAGATGGAGGGGTGCCTAATAAGATAACACATTTTCTATTCCTCTCTTCCAATCTTTGGTGGTCGGTCCTTCTCCTTCTCTCTTCTCCTTTTGTTTTCTCTCTTGGTGGCCGACGACATCTTATGTGGGGATCTCTTGGTGGCCGGTTGCTTGAAGGAGAAGAAGAAGAGAAGGAAGTTCTCTTGTCTAGAATCCCTTGGAGGTTAGTTGGTGGCCGGATCTTGGAAGCCTTGGAAGAAGCTTGAGTGGATTTTATCTTGGAATATCGTCACCCACACGACGTCCAAGAGAAGGAGAGGAATACAATAGAAGATCAAGAGGTCTATAAG
This sequence comes from Zingiber officinale, assembly GCF_018446385.1. Lineage (NCBI taxonomy): Eukaryota > Viridiplantae > Streptophyta > Magnoliopsida > Zingiberales > Zingiberaceae > Zingiber > Zingiber officinale. Next base: position 16,862,355 of record NC_055995.1, read on the forward strand.
CTACGAAACGTATAACTAGTTATTAGTTTCTGCATCATAACTAGTTCATCTTATAACTCTTGAAAAACCAAACACAAGAGGTTATTGGGTTTAAGTTATCGTTTTTGTTATCGATTTTATTTTTTGATTTCATGTTTCAATAATGTGTTCCTATTGAGGTCTCTATAGTTAAACCTAGTTTACTGTAAGAAGTTAAATATCCGATTTCTTTGTGAGACTTTTTCTAGAAAGTGGTGGATGATCCCATACCCAAGAAGACCTAGTGTCTCGCTATGTTTAACCTGGAAGTCGATCATTGAAATAGATATTTGATAACTTCTGTAATATGGTTTAACTTAGGAAGATCACATCGGTTAAACTTGGAGTAAAAATGTTAAGTATCATTTCTAATCCAAGTTTAACTTCTGAAGGACAATTTGGATTAATAATGTTAAGCATTATTTGCAATCCAAATTTAACTTCAGTAGAGCCCATGGGTAGCTAGGAGAGTTCTATACTTGTACAAAATTTTTGTACAGGGGAACTAGAACGGTATTCTGAATAGCAACCAACACTTGTTACATCCATAACATATGATATTTGCCTTTGGATTGTTGGATATAGACTTGATTATCTTCTATAGATTGTTCTTGGTGAAGCTTTTTTATTTCTAGTGAACATCTTCCTTACCAGGTTCACTACTTGTTCTTCTTCATCTGATCCTGAGTCAGACTCATCTTCTGGCTCAAGTTTGGTTTGAGCTTTCATATTCACCTCCTTGGTAGAACTTGCAAGGAAGGCTAAACCTTTCTTGACCTATTTTGAGTTAGTTTATTCATGTAGTTCTAATTTATAGAAAATTTCATCTAATTTAATTTAGAAAGGTTTCTCAAAACTTCGTAAACATCTACTATAGATGCCTACAGTATATTTCAAGGAAATGAGTTTAAGGCATACCTTATTATGTCCCTATTTTCCATTTGGTGGTCGATCACATGGAGTTTGTTGAGGATGTTCTTAATCCTTGTGTGTAATTGATTTGTTGTTTCTCCATCTTGTATTTTTATATTAAAAAAATTATTTAACAATAAGTCAGGTTTAGTTACCTTAGCGTCATTTATGCTCTCATGTAGCTTAATCAGCTTGTCCAAAAGCTCCATCGAGTTCTCGAACAGTCTGATCTAGTTGAGTTCCTCCTGTTAGAGTGTATACTAAAAGCCTAGCGTTTGTATAAACATTTATTTTATAAATAAAGAATCACATTGGTCAAATGTCTACATTTATATGCTAAGTGTATTTGTTCAATTAATTTATATTGTAGATAACATGGTGTATGATGTCACACACAGAAGATCATGTTATCAATTTCTTATAAATTATAAACAGTAGCTCACGACTAAGATGGAAAGGAACAAACCATTGGAATAGTCATAGTGTAATTTGGTATTAGTTTATCTTGACTATAAAATTACACTAGTACACTCAGAGTGTATTGAGCTGGACCATTAAAGGTAAGTTCTTTTTATACTGACTAAATAAAAGAACAAGACCTTTGTTATTATAGAAGTGTGTGCTCTTAATCCTAATATAATAATAAGCACATATACTTAATATTCATTTCTTTGATTTATCAAAGGGTGCGATTTAGTTCGATAAATCAATAGACCCGATAAGTTGGGAAATTGTATTATTTATATGGTGTGTTGTTGATTATAGAATGAAACTGTATCCTAGTAATCTAGGTTGATAATGTCCCCAAGAGGAGTTCATAAGGATTGTCATGTTAAACCATATAGGTAGACTTAGTCCGACATGACGATAAGGTTGAGTGGTACTACTCTTGGACTAAGATATTAATTAAAGTGAGTTGTCAATAACTCATTTAATTAGTGGACATTAGACATCTTAAACACAGGGAGATTAACACACTCATGATAAGAAGGAGCCCAAAATGTAATTTGGGATTGGTGCGGTAGTTCAATAATAATTCTTTAGTGGTATGAATTATTATTGATGAAATTAAGTTGGATGTTCGGGCGAACACGGGAAGCTTAATTTCATCGGGAGACCAAAACCAATTCCTCCTCTCGGTCCCTATCATAGCCTCTTATTTATAGAGAATTATATCCACCAAGTACCCATTTCCTACCCACCCTTAGGTGGCCGGCCAAGCAAGCTTGGAGCCCAAGCTTAGGCTAGCCAAGCTAAAGGCTTGAGCCAAGTAGGGTGGTCGGTCATAGCTTGGAGCCCAAGCTTGGTGTGGCCGGCCATATAAAATAAAAGGATTTTTTTTTTAAATCTTTTCTTATGTGGAAGCCATGGTTTTAAAAGAGAGTTTAAAATTTAAATATTTCTTTTTATAGTTTTCTACAAAAGATTAAGAGAAAGATTTGATATCTTTCCTTATTTGTAGTTAAAAGGAAGATTTTAATTTTTGAGAAAACTTTCCTTTTATGTAACTATCCTCATGATTTTAAAAGAAGAGTTTTTAAAATTAAATCATTCCTTTTATAGTTTCTACAAAAGATTCAGAGAAAAGATTTGATATCTTTCCTTATTTGTAGATTGAAAGGAAGATTTTAATTTTGAGAAAACGTTCCTTTTCGTAATCATCCACATGTTTTAATAGAGAGATTTTAATTTATAAAAGTTTCCTTTTATAACCAACCATGAAGGGAATTTTTTAAAGAGAAATTTTATTTTAAAATTTCTGGAAACAAATAAGGAAGTTTTAATTTTGTGTTTAAAACTTACCTTATTTGGAGCACTTGTAGGGGCCGGCCATGAGAAGGGTTAAAAGGAATTTTTAATTAAATTTTCCTTATCAACCAATAGCAAGAAAAATAAGGGAATTTTAATAATAATTAAATTTCCTTATTTGCCAAGACCAAGGAATATAAAAGAGAGGGTAGACACCTAACAACATCTCTTCTATTGTTTCTCTCTTCTCTTCCTTGGTGTGGTCGGCCCTATACTCTTCCTTTTCTCTTCTTCTTTAGTGGCCAGTGCATCCCTCTCTTAGAGTTCTTGTGATGGCCGGTTCTTGCTAGGAGAAGAAGGAGAGAAAGAAGGCTTTGTTCTAGCATCCCTTGGAGCTTGAAGGTTGGTGGCCGAAACTTGCAAGAAGGAAGGTATCTTGGTGGTTCTCATCTCAGTAGATCGTTGCCCACACAATATCCGAAATAAGAAGAGGAATATGATAGAAGATCAAGAGGTTGTTGCTTACAAAGAAAGATATAACTAGTAATTCTATTCCGCATCATACTAGTTTTCTTTGTATGGATTTTGAAATACCAAACACAAGGGGCTAGTGATTCTAGATTATCGGATTTGTGATTCGAAATTATGTTTCTTTTGTTTTTTCGATCTTGTGATTCGATGGTTCTTTTTGGTTAAACCTAGGGTTACTATAAGGAAATTAAATATTAAATTTCGTTGAAAGACTTTGTCTAGGAAGTGGTGGATGCTCCCATACTCAAGAAGGGCTAGTGCCTTGCCATGTTTAACCTAGAAGCCAATCTCTGAAATTAATATTTAATTGAATTTGTAACATAGGTGGATTTGGATTAATAATGTTAAGCATCATTTGCGATCCAAGTCTAAACCACTAAAAACAGATAAGTTGAATTTGGAATCAATAATGTTAAGTTCCGTTTACGATTCCAAATTTAATTTCTAAAGAACACATGCAATAGGTTGTTAGGAATGGTTCAGGACTTGTACAAAATTTTTATATAAGGGAACCAGTACGATATTCCCAGTAGTAACCATCACCTCCTTTGTCAGTCTACATTATAGTGTATTCAATGCCTTGGAGTTGACTTGAGCCTTCTTCTTCATTTTCGAGTTCCACTTTTCTAGGTCAAGTGGCACATCGATTGCATTGTCCATTGGAGTCATGTACCCTCGTCGAATGCTGAACCACTGATCGATGTCATTCTTCAAGTACACCTTTATTCTTCTATTCCAGTACGGGAAGTCATTTCTATTGAAAAGTAGAGGGTGAGCGATACTGCATCCTTCATTTTGAGCCATATCATTCTTGCAAAACAAATGTCACAAAAAAATTCCAAGATTAGGTCTTAGGGTAAGTAATGCGGTATAAAACTAAGTAATGTGAAAGACAGCTCGAGCGGTGTTCCACCAACTTTGAGAAATTACAAAAAAAATGAAAGATTTGTTAGAAGAGAGGTAGTTGCATTAATTTTGATTTAATGCGAAAAGTTAAAAATGAAAAAATGAAAAAAAAAATGTAAGAAAAGAATTATGCTCGAATGGTGGTTACACTAATTCAAAGCAACCACACTCTGATACCAATTGTAATACCCCGGTTCTGAGATTCTAGTTAAGTATGACTTAAAAGGTTAGATAGTACTATCCATATCACCAAGGTGCACCTTCCTTTTTGGAAGCCCAAACTTAAGAACTCCAAAGTTAAGCGTGCTTGTCTTGGAGAAATCTGAGGATGAGTGACCTCCTGGGAAGTTTTCCAGGGTGCATGCGAGTGAGGACAAAGCACGCTGAAAGGACCTCCGGTGGTCTGTGGAACTAGTCGTCAACCCGATGGGCAATTTTGGTGGCGTTCCTGGTTCGGTCCGGGTGGGGCCCGCCCGGGCCGGGGCGTTACAGATAGTATCAAAGCGACCTTGCGACCGTGAATGCGCTTGTGGCAGGAGCACCTAGGGCACCACCTAGCGAGGGAGATTTTGGGATTTGTCTGTGGTGTGATTCATGGTTACACAATGAGGACGTTGTGTCTTTAAGTGGGGGTGATTGTAATACCCCGGTTCTGAGATTCTAGTTAAATATGACTTAAAAGGTTAGATGGTACTATCCATATCACCAAGGTGCACCTTCCTTTTTGGAAGCCCAAACTTAAGAACTCTAAAGTTAAGCGTGCTTGGCTTGGATAAATCTTAGGATGGGTGACCTCTTGGGAAGTTTCCCAGGGTGCGTGTGAGTGAAGACAAAGCACGCTGAAAGGACCTTCGGTGATTTGTTGAGCTAGTCGTCAACCCGATGGCCAATTCCGGGTGGCGTTCCCGGTTCGGTCTGGGTGGGGTCGCCCGGGCCGGGGCGTTACAGATGGTATTAGAGCGACCTTGCGACCGTGAGTGCGCCTGTGGTAGGAGCACCTAGGGCACCACCTAGCGAGGGAGATTCTTGGATTTGTCTGTGGTATGATTCGTGGTTACACAACAAGGACGTTGTGTCTTTAAGTGGGGTGATTGTAATACCCCGGTTCTGAGATTCTAGTTAAGTATGACTTAAAATGTTAGATAGTACTATCCATATCACCAAGGTGCACCTTCCTTTTCGGAAGCCCAAGCTTAAGAACTCCAAAGTTAAGCGTGCTTGTCTTGGAGAAATCTGAGGATGGGTGACCTCCTGGGAAGTTTTCCAGGGTGCATGCGAGTGAGGACAAAGCACGCTGAAAGGACCTCCGGTGGTCTGTGGAACTAGTCGTCAACCCGATGGGCAATTCTGGTGGCGTTCCTGGTTCGGTCCGGGTGGGGCCCGCCCGGGTCGGGGCGTTACACCAATTATAGGATCGAAATAAACGAGAGGGGGGGGAGTAAATCTAGTTTTAAAACTTTTCTTTTTAGTTTTAAAAAACTTGTAGGAAAACTAAGTACCCAGTGGAAAAACCAAGTAAAAAATACAGCAAAACATAAGTATGCATTTGTTTTTACCTAGTTCAAAGTGTTCAAAGACTCCTACTCCATGGTTCACACCTCTTTGGGGCATATCCGATGAGCAATCCATTAAAAAAAAAATCAAACCTCAGTTACAAATGAAGAAAGTGTAACAAGCTACACTTTCTTATGTAAGAATAATAGTAAATAAATGTTTAAAAATATGTTACCAACACTTGTATTAGTTGAAGCTTGTAGCTCAAGGTTGGTGTCATTCGGACTATGACAGTTGGGCATATTAGAATCATAGCAAAGCGGTAGCAGAAAGACAACACAAGAGAAAGAGCTAGAAGTCTTGTAGAAAGTAACTTATCTCAAATGCTAAGGCCAAGCATTTCTTTTATACTACATTGGAGGTGCTTCCAATGACCCAGAGCACCTCTATTCGAACTGATCCAATCCTAGTTTGTTGTTGTTTATCCACATTAGGGCACCTTCAATTGTCTGAGCGGGCCTCTAGTCCCATCCTGAAACATCTCTAATCAATCCAGCATGCCTCTAATGGCTGAAACTGTTGATAGTTCTAAGCATGAAAAATATAGAAATACAAAATCTATAAAAATTCATAGTGATTTCCCGGAGATCTGCAATCGGCGACAGGATATATCTTTGGACTTGTTGTCGAAAGAATGATCATAAACAAATCGAAAGGCTCTTCATAGTTCACAAACTAAATCCCTCTTTCAAGATTAGACAAACCAATCTTGAATGTTCTTCATGTCTCTTTCAATCTTGTGCACATGGACGAACCTTGCATAGAGACCTTTCATATGGGATGAACCCATTCTCTTTGACTTTACACAAAACTCACACATAGCAAGCTCCCTCTTCTTTTCTCTCTTGTATTCCTCTTCCCTTTAGATTGCTTGGACGACCTTATATAGGTGTAGAAGGTCTCTTCCCCTTCCTTCATTTATGGAGGAAGGTGATTGGATTAGAAGAGGAAGGGGAAGGGGCACCTTCTCACCTTCCTAACTCCAACATCTCCCACTCATCCAAGTCAATCCATAAAGGTTATCTGGTCATAAAGACCATATTAGTCACATAGACTAAAAGATGGTCATGTCATAGGGTCAAAGCCAAATATTAATTGGTCACAAAAACCAAATAAATCACATAGACTATACAAAGGCCAGAGCAAAACACTCATTAGTCACAAAGACTAAATAAGAATGAGTTAGTTACAAAGACCAAATATGAACATCCATTCCGTACATTAGGGAAAATGGTTTGTGCGACAGCAAGCACACTGCACAATTATTACTAAGAAGATTGTTACACCTTACATAGCTACTCTTTGAGCGATCAATGCTAACAAAATTGTTACACTTTACTTAGCCACTCTTCCAAATGAATTAGAGACACTCTCATTATGGCACATAGCCTCTCTCCTGGCGGAACATATCTGTTACCCAGGAAATATCCAATCTCCTAGTGGCACACAACTATTATTTAGGAGATATCCATGTCTTACTATTTACCAGTTTAAATAATCTTTATTTACATCAATATGAACATCTCTAATCCCTTATAATGATCATTATGTCAAAGCATGTTCCATATTCAATATTACATTCATTTCTATACATAACAGAAATAGGTCCATCAGTGAATAACATCAAAAGATGTAAATCTATTTAATCTTCCTTTTTAGCTAAAATCTATTCATTTCAATCAGTCGCTTTCCTAGTTTTGTTCCATAGACCGAATCATCCATAGTCATAGGATATATGCTACTTCAAGTAAACAGCTAAATAGTCACTAAGCGCAAAAACTGAGATTAACTTATAATCTCAAAGGTCTCACATAGTAGAGAAATAGGGATCCATTCTTCTACTACTCTTATTGTCGCCATAGCACATGTGGTATGAATCACATGCTGTGATGTTATTCTCTTTACTAAAAAGAGCACATGTTTTTCTCAGATTTTTACATCGTACAGATTTCGATCTAGACATACCTAATGTCTAATCCTGAATTCAACATATGAATTCCAATATGGCTTTCAACAAGTTTAGTAAATGGTGAGTTCATTTACTTTGATCATTACATAAATGATCTCATCTTGATAATTATCAAGGCAGCCTTAACTTATAGGTATGTCTCTATTCACAACTACATAAGCTGTCCCATAAGTAATGGTCTTCCCTCTATTTATACTTAACAAATAGAGATGATTGTCTATGTGAATAGACCAATCTCAACCTGCCAGCATGCTCATCAAAACTTTAATCCAAAATGTAACAACTTATACACTGAATAGATCATGACATTTTACAACATATTACATTCTACGAAGTCACAAAGACTTTCCATTCTTTGAAATGACTCTTTAGTCAATGGATTAGTAAAAGGATCTGCAAGCATAGTACGTGTAGGGATATACTCACGAATTATCATTTTCTTGACCACAATATCCCTTACAAAATTATACTTAATTCTATATGCTTGTCTTTGCTGTGATATTTGGGATCCTTAGCTTAACCATTACAGTACACTGTAATAGGACTCTCACTGTCCTCAGCAATCTTTAAATGCTTCAGAAACCTTTTTAACCAGACAGATTATTACACAACTGATGTGCAAGACACAGCTTCCATTGTCGACAAGGCTACACATGCCTAGCCATATAGCTTCTATTGTCGACAAGGCTACACAAGCCAAGCCACACAACTTCTATTGTCAACACGAATACATAAACCTGCTTCTTGCTATTCCATGAGATGGCGCCACCATTTAGCAAGAAGGTATAGCTAGATGTGGATTTTCTGTTATCAAGGTCTCCTATCCAATCTACATCTGTGTAGTCACTCAGGCTCATCTTAGATCCTTGAAAATAGATACATAATATGTTGTCCTTCTGAGGTATTTTAATATCCTCTTCACCACTTTCTAGTCTCTCAACCTTGGGTTTAACTGGAAACGACTAACTAAGACAACATCATAACTTATATCAGGATAAGTACACAACATAGTGCACATCAAACTACTAATAGCACTAACATATGATTTTTTTTTTTCATTTCGGCTATTTTTTCAGGAGTCTTGGGATACAATATTACAATTAAATGTTGTAGCATCTTAGTGATATAAGCCTCTTGAGACAAACTCAAAAACCTTTTTGATCGATCTTACATGATCTTCACTCCTAAGATGTACTTAGCTTCTCTTCAAAAATAATACCCTCCATTTTGGTGTATCCTTTTGTAACTAGTCAAACTTTTTATTGATTAATCAATCCATTCACTTTCCTCTTGATTTTTAGAATTAACTTATTCCCAATAGCCTTTCAACCCAGAGGAAGATTGACTAAATTCCAAACTTGATTCTTTCTCATCGAATCTATTTCCTCATCCATTTCAACTTACCCCTTTTTTTCTCTAACGGAGCATCTTAATGCTTCCTCTACCATTCGAGGTTCATTACATCAACTGAGAGTGTTATTAATGCCTTATTCTCAATATCAAACCATTTCTTCGTAAGTTGGGTTGTTGAGAAGACAACTTATGACTTGACAAATCACTCCCACTGGGTTGACTAGACTTAGGCTTCTCTTTTGACACATCTCTTATTGATAATATCTCATCCCCTCAAAGAGGAACACTTTTATCAACATCACCTCTGGTTAGGAACTCTGTTTCTAGAAAAATTACATCTCTCGAATCTATTTTGGAGATGGTTTCATCTAGTTGCTCACCTATGAAAACATAACCTTTGGAGGTCTCATGATATCTAATAAAGATACATTTCTTATCCATAGGTCCCAGTTTCTATACTTGTGAGAACTATCATGAACATAAGCAATTGACTCCTAATGTCCCAGATTACTTAAATCTAATTTTCTACCTGTCTAACATTAATATGGGGTAGATGGAACTAACTTTGAAGGCACTTGGTTAAGTATATAGGCTGAAGTTATTAATTCATCTCCCCAATAGGAGATCGGTAAATTATCTTGCGCTATCATAGACCTAACCATATCTAGAAGAGCTCTATTTCTTCTTTCAGCAACCTTATTTTGTTGTGGAGTTCCTGGGATTGTTAGTTGTCTAATAATCCTCTATCATTACACATTGTCTTGAACTGATCAGACAAATATTCTCCTTCATGGTTAGTGTATAAAGTCTTAACTTTACGTTCCCTTTGATTCTCAACTTCATTCATATAACGAATGAAGCATGCTTCTGATTTATGAGAAATCAAATACATATTGACCAAAATGAGAGAAATCATCAATAAATTTAATGAAATAGGAAGCTCCATATCTAGCCTTCACATTCATTGGACCACAAATATCTGAATGAATTAATTGTAATGGTGATTTAGATCTATAGCCATACCAAATGATTTCCTAGTTGCTTTTCCAACAAGATAATGCTCACATATAGAAAAATGAATCTTAGTCTGAGTGCCCAATAGATCCTCTCTAGCCAATCGATTCATATATTTTTGTCTTATATTTCCTAATCTAGCATGCTAAACCTCATCAGTTATACCTGCATTACTAGTTAGAGCAATATTCGAAAAACAACCTTTAATTGCACAATTAACATATGGTTCTACATCAAAAACCATAAAATTATTTGTTAAAAAAACATATTTGATTGACACTGAGTCAGTCTTAAGTTCAACTCTCTGGCTATAAAAATTAATTCAATACCTTAAACCAAGAAGACCTATAACGAAAATAAGATTCCGTCGAATTTTAGGAGCATATAGGACATCGTGTAGAAACAAAACACTACTACCACGAAAGTTGAGTTTGCAAGTGTCGATTCCTTTGACTTCAACTCTTGCATTGTTTCCTACATAGATCCATTTGTTGTCAGCTGGTACCCGTCGGTACTCTACAAATGTAACTCACTCCTGAGCTACATAATTGGTTACTACCGAATCTATAATCCACAAAGGATAAGAATCAACTACTAACACTGAATTAGTAACAAAATGCTCAAGAAAAGAAGACACACTTGCATTGTTTCAATATGGTCTTCTTTCCTTTCTTCTTGATTGGATCTTGTCCCACAGCAGCAACTTCTTTCTTCTTTTCCTTCCTCTTCTTGAACCATTTCTTTTCTTGGATCTAGATTATCCAACATAACCAATAGCCACATAGGCTAATCCAAAAATCTTTGTGGATTCAACTCTCTCCGCCTCCAATTCTACATGGCATGAGATGTCAATAAAAGTCTTAATACTCTCATTGTGAGTTAGAGTCAGCTTTATGGTCTCTCAAGAATCTGGAAGAAAATGAATAACTGCTTGAACCTATTGTTCATCAGTCAACTCATGACCAGCAGTTTGAAGCTCCCGAATCATGTTCGACATCTCCCTGAGGTGTTGAACCACTGAAATATTTGGACGCTTCTTGTAGCTGTCAACCCTGATTGTCAGCTGTCAAAGCTTGCTCAGACTTACTCCACTATTTTTCTACTTAAGGGCTACCCAGACTGCATGAATCGTAAGATACGACCCATACTCAAAAACTATGTCATCAACCATTGAACTAATCAATATGCCCTTTGCAGTGAAGTCCTTTTCCTTTCATGCCTTGCATTAAGATCTTGTCTGTTCTATGCAGTGGAACCATCTACAGGTTCTTGCATAACCTATTTTATAGCCTCAAGAACTTCTTTCTCAAGAACATATTGTATCTTGAGCTGCTAAATTTTGTAGTTATCCTCATATAACTTCTCTCTGTTATTGAGTTTAGATATGATGTTCTTATTTGTCATGATCTTACATAAATAAATATATTATTTAGTATTCAGTGCAATTCATATGCATGCAATTTATGATTGCCTTAATATTAATTTGAGTTGGTTTACAAAATCAAGTGATAACTACGTTTCCACTCATCATTTATATAGTCCAATCAAATCAACATTGATCAATACTATTACATACATCCCAACAAATGAACTAATCATCATTGGATCATGATTTCTTTAATAAAATGAACTAATCATTTTTTATGTATCATGTAGAGTAATCAGCATATGAATGAACAAATCATTCATATAAACATGTCGCATATGTTAACATATAACAAACGGACATGAACTAAATAAACTAATACTGTTCATACATAATGATAGTAATAATAACAGAACTCTTACAAACTAGATAGGCTGGCATCACTCCCGCTAGGACAGACACTAGTGTAGTGGCTAGCATAATCCCCTTTAACCTGGACTCATTTGAGGCAATCTCAGATAAACCAACTTCAAGATTTTCAATTTGATCTATCATTGAAACTTCTTCAGAATCCTCTTTGGATTCTTCAGGATCCTCCTCTAGATCCTTCTCAAATTCTTCAGGATCTTCCTTTAGGAACTCATGGTGAAGTAGCTCCACACATAGCTGTGTATATAAGGTTCTCCCTTCGGAGAGCCTCCATATCTGGTGTGCTACCACCTTAGGATTCTCCAGCAGTGAACGAATCAACGCACAGATTCTGTAATAATCCATGATTGAAAACTCTTCTTATTCGAGTTTCTAAGACTGGTAATCATATGTGTCATCTTTAAATTGAAATTAAATAAGTTAATACAAAACCAACTAATCAATACAAAACCAGCTTAATTTAATTTATAAAGGTATAGAACAAACATTATTAATCAAGAAAAACACATCTTGATTTTCAGGAGTATAAATCAACTGATTCATTGATTGGTTGATTGATAATTTAGATCCTGAGCTCTATCTAATGTCCTCATTAGAACTAATCTAACTGGACTGGGATTTCTTACCTATGTTCTGTTAATTTAAGCCCATTTAAGTTAATTTCAGATTTATTGATCAAACTCAGGTCCATTTGATCAAACCGATGTCTATTGGATTAAGTCTGACCCATTAGAATAAATCTAATCTTTTTGATCAAATCTGACACATAGTACTAATCTGGTCATATTCGATCATCCCAACTTACGTAATTAAAAATCACTCTAATTAATTCAATAATAAACCGAACTGGTTAAACCAACAAATGATTTGAACCAGATCTAGGTATCATTAAATCAAACTGATTTGCTTAAATCAACTAATGATTTAAAAACATACTTGGATTTGATTGGAGAAGTTGGTCTAGTTCAATTTTTAATTAATTGAACCCTAAATTTAATCAAATATGTATTTATTAATTAATAATACATTTCTATATGCATTTAATTAATTAATAAATATATTTAATTAAATTTTAATCTTTATGTGTTTTGAGAAGAATTTGATCTTTTTCTCTTTTTTTTTAATAAAATCAAAATTTTCTTAACACACAGCGGTATTTTGACGGATGAACGGTAACAAATGCTGTTCATCCTCTTTTAATCGATTACTTTTAATCGATTATAACTGTGCTTTAATCGATTACAATAATCGAATACATAATTTTACTGTGCTTCGTTAGTTTAATCAATTACACAGATTTCAAGTCGATTAAGATCTATTTTAATCGATTCGTTTAATCGATTAAACTTCTTCTTCTCTTCTCTGTCGCGATTGCGACACTCTCTTCTTCTGCCGCGACGAACGCGATTGTCGTTACCTTCGATTGTCAGCCTCCCGACGTGGTCGCTGGCACACTCCGGCCAAGGAAGCCGATAGCCAACAACCACTCGGGCCTCGACAACCATGGCAAATCGTAACCTAATCACGATCTTGCCTGGCGACGGCGTCAGAGAGATTTTCATTTCGATGAAGAGAAGTGATTCATGCTTAGGCATCGCTCTGATACCATTGTTGATAGTTCTAGACATGAAAAATATAGAAATATAAAATCTTTAAAAACTCACAGTGATCTCCCGCAGATTTGCAATCAGCCACAGAATATAATCTTCGGACTTGCTGTCGGAAGAGCGATCACGAACAAATCAAAAAGATCTTCATAGTTCATAAACCAAATCCCTCTTTCGAGATTAGACAAATCAATCTTGAATGTTCTTCATGCCTCTTTCAATCTTGTGCACATGGACGAACCTTGCACAGAAACCTTTCATATGGAGCGAACTCATTCTCTTTGACTTTGCACAAAACTTGCACACAACAAGCCCCCTCTTCCTTTCTCTCTTGTGCTCCTCTTCCCTTTAGATTGCTTGGATGACCTTATATAGGTGTAGAAGGTCTCTTCCCCTCCCTTCTTTTATGGAGGAAGGTGATTGGATTAGAATAGGAAGGGGAAGGGGCACCTTCTCACCTTCCTAACTCCAACTAAAACTTCATTTGTAAAGTTTATTTGCGTAAACATGCCTCCATCCATCCAAGGCGACTTCAGTGTCTCATCTAAGGTGACTCCAATCAACTAAGGTGCCTCCTATACTATTCATCCAAGGTGCCCTCCATTCAATTAAGGCGTTTCGAGCATTGTTTATCTGAGGTTTAATTTTTTCTCTAACTCTTGTAAAATATGTTAGTCCAAAATAACAAAGAATACCTGTAAAATAGAGTTAGCACACAATAAAATTTATAAATTAGATCATGTTTAACACAACCAAGATCTACTCTTGGTCTCAACTTAAGTTGACAACATGAATGTAAGTTGGACCAGCGCCTATAGTCCCACTAGGACTCGTCCTCATTGGATCTCTCCTCCAATTGCTTACCTTCACATATCATTTGCAGACTTTCTTGGCTCATCGTTTATCCCACCAGGTCTTCTTACCAGATGCTCTATCTAGATTTCAACCAATTATTAGGTCCTACTGATCAAATTGGATTTCCTGCCAGATATTGGGTCCTCTTTGACCTATTTAGGCTTCCTGCCAGTTATCAAGTTCTCCTGATCTAATTGGACTTTAGCCTAGTTTTGGTCCTCTAGACCCATCAAGTCTTTCAATCTACACACTTGATAAATATACCAGATAACATATAATCTAACTTTAACCTTATGTTATCTATCAAGACTTGAGTTTGATTATTAGTGCTAACTACACCAATAGTTTAAACCCTTCATTTTCACGATACAAGCTGGTTAAGTTTTCTATCTTGAATACTCGATGAAAAAAAAGAAGATCAATTGAATGGTTAGTAGTCTGTTGAATGAAGCCTTGCTCGACTATAAAAATGTTGAACTCCATCATGGCCAAAAACCATAATGTATTTTAAAATGAGGAAGTGGAGATACATTCAGTTAATTCACAAATTCAATTCACATCCCAATTACTTGTAGATGTAAATGTCACTCAAAAGGAGATAGATGATCGAAAGATATCCAACAATGAGGAATTTGATGTACTAATAAAGTCTAGCGATGAAAACTTAGAAATTATTAATGTTAATGATTCATATTATAATGATGATTAAATTTTTTTGATATGTTTACTTTTTACATGTAAATCTCACTAGTTCTACCATACAAGACATTATTATTCTGATTTGATTGTTATTTGATATATATATGTGTGTTATAATATTATTTTACAAAAATAAACACGTCATATATTACAACAGTACATGGTAGTCAGATTCTTTTGAGAATTGTTGGGGATTGGTAAGTATTGATATTATTATTAATTTCAATGCATCTAATCTTGAATTTGTTATTTTCTAAAATAAAAGTTTTTCATGTAGTTTTACTTTCTATAGTCATAGTGTAGTTACTTATATAAGTAGTAAATTTAAATAACATTAGTGTGCTTCTGGTACTACATGAAGACATGTAAATCCAGATCTTAAAGACTTTTATTATGGAGAATTCTCAATAAATAATTTGAATATTATTAATACTGTATAATATAATATCCTTTTTATACTAATTTTCTCAATAATATTATTGCAAAAAAAATATATTTAGGAGTCAAGATATGAGGCACAATTTAAAGAAACATGAAACAATTATTATACAAAACTATACAAGGACTTATTATACAAGTCATGAAAGAAATGAACGAGATCATTCTATGTGCCAGATGATATTTGGGATGCATGGAAGAACACTTGGGATGCAAAAAAATGTCATTAAAATGCATCGACGGCTTAAAATAATAGAAATACTGAAATCACTGGCTAAGCACCTGATCCACAAAGTATATGGCTAGATCATGATATATTGTAGAGTATGCAATAGACTTGGTAAGTCTATTATAAAGTTATATTAGAATTTGTCTATTATTAATGAAGTTATTTTATTTTTTAAATTTTTTGTGTATGTAGGCTGATATTTTATAGAGACATTCCACTTGTTGGGAGATATTTCAAAATACCCATAAAAGAAGGATGACACCTTTGTCGATGCTCGATCAAAGCCTATAAATGTAAGAATTTAAACTTTATTACTGTTCATATTTAACAATTACTAACTTTATTAATTATATATTAGATATTAATAATATTTTTTTTACATAGGATGAAATCACTAATCGAGTTGCTCAAGTGTCTAAGCCTACTATAAAGGGAGAGGAGTTACAGACGGCGTACTAGACGATATCTATTATGACGTTGTCGGTGAAAGGAAAAAATAACTCGCTCTATGGCCTTAGGTCCCAAACAAAAGTTACATATGATCATACGATGGCTCCTAGGCTCAAGGATCATCTCAGTTCTTCTTTATCTACTCGAGTGGAATCGTTAGAACAAGAAAATAAAGAATTGAGGGATCGAGGCACAACAATAGAGCAGTCCATGGAAGATCGGATCAAGACGTTAATAGAGCGGCAAATACAAGAATTCATAGATATATAGACTCTAAATTTTCAAACATTGTATCATTTTGACTCACAAGAGACTCAAGGCATGAATGCTCTTGATAAATAGCTTATGATATGTGTTAACCTTCAACTTAGGTTTTCTTTTATCACTCATAAAATATGCAAAATAGTTCTGCTAATTTTGATATTCTAATATATATATATATATACTTGAATAACTAGATTTAATACTATAGTACTATAGTATATCATTAAGGTATGTATTCTTTTAAAGTGTGTTAAACTTGTATTGATCGATTTTTGCATTTTCTTATAAGTAGCTTAACTTTAGATTCACATATCAGAAGGATTGTTTCAAAATAGAAAATATATTGTAGTTTAAATCATGTCTTTGCTTTTTAAAATAACCTAAAATCATGTAATGAATTTGAATTATATTATTTTTGAACCATATATCACTTTAGATTCATATATCATGAATGTGAATGTTTCATGAATTTGATAGTGTAATTTGTAGTTAGATTTGAATGTATTTGTGAATTGATGTAGCGTGTATTGTGATGTGCATGTATTGTATATTGATTTGAGTGTGAATGTATTTGGATTTGAATGTACACGATACATTTAAATGTATCATGAATGTGAATGTGAATGTGAATGTGAATGTGAATGTGTTTGGATTTGAATATGACTATTGTGGATGTGAATGCGTATTGATTTGTTTATGATGTATCATGTAAATGGGATGAAATCTCTCAAAGAGGTGAGACGCTGACAAAATGTTTAAGAAAATTAACAATGAAATTTATTTTTCGTAGCTAAATTATCATAAATTAACGACGAAATTTAATTTTCATCCCTAAAACTAGCAATTAACGAAGAAAAAAAAATTATTTTTGTTGCTAAAGTAGTGGCAAATTATTTTTTCCCACCGCTATTAGTAACGACGGCCTTTAGTTTCCGTCGTAAATAATAGCAATGGAAATTAACTTCCGTCGTTATATTTAGCGATCGAATTGTAATGCCATTTCTAATTTTATCGATAAAAATTAAATTTCATTGTTAATTAACGATGGAAACAAATTTTGATCGCTAAAATGACATCGACGATCGAAATTGGTGTGATTAAATTTAATCGGTCACTAAGTGCACTTAGTGACCGATGAGCGATTGAATTTTTGATAAATAATTGATGTTCTCCTTGTAGTGATTTATTGATTTAACTACTACAAAGTATAATATTACATACTTAAGAGAATTTGTAAGTCATTTTGTGCAAAAACCTTAGTGATATTATATCACCCCTCCCTCTTCCCACCATTATTTCCTTATGTCTTTCCACCAAAGGAAACACATCTTTATCACTTGTATATCCATATATCAAATAGGTATATTGTGATTTCGAAATCAAGTTTAAGAATACACTAGTGTCATTGTATTCAAGTAATTTATATTTCTTTTCATGCCATATAATAAAAGTGTTCTTCCTTAATTTCACTTATTCTTCTTACTATCTAGCAAGGTTAAAGATCTTGAGCTTGTGGTGAGTATTGTGAAAACTAAGCTTGCCCAATTCAAAATTTTGCGAATATTTAACATAAGTGTTTTACAATTTATGGGTGGTAAAGTTGCAAAACAAAATCATTTTTTTTATTTTGTTTCTTTTCGAGTTTTTTTAAAAAATAGAAAATATATATTTACACCACCTTTTTTTTTCATTTTTCATTTCCCTCTTTCTGTACAAAAACGAGAAAATCAGGCCCAACTTACCAGCAACATTAAACTAGGCCTATTGCGTCTCATCGGCCCGTGTTGGACTTTAAATAAGTACTATCACTTTCCCTAATATTGTGCCAAATAAATTTAAACCAATTATTTTTTTCTCGCTTATTTCTCAAAAAAAAAAAAAGAAGTAAAATCGAAACTATGATAATTAATCACTGAATATTGTAACGCAGTAAAACAGTAAATGAACTCACTTGTCTACCTCTGCATTGAAGACATTTTGGTAGAGGCTATAATGAGTTGGTCCCGGATACACTGTACAATAGCATATCTAATCCCTGTCCCAGAATCTAGCAGAAGTCCCTAGTGCACGTCTAGCTATCATATTTCATACTACATCAGTTTGTGAAAGCTGCAAACAAATCAATCAAAAAATATGGGTTTTTAGCAGGATGATTGGACTGTTACGTGGGAGGGAGACAGCATCAAGGCTTACCGTTACGACCGTTGATGAGCAGGACGGTTGAAAGGACATGGAATGCCATGCAAAGCAAGAAATAGAAAGGGTAAAGAAAACGAAACTACTGACGTTAATGTATATAGTAAGAAGGGGAAGGGAACTGGCAGCTCCGGCCTTTTCACTTGTAAACTTGGACATCGTCGAGAGTGGAATTGCAGTAGTGGGAGACCATTGGTCAAAGTGGTGTACAATGATAGGGATCTGAACCTCTGCACCCTTCTTTTCCCCTGCAACACAGAGAGAGTAAGAGAGAGAGAGAGAGAGAGAGAGAGAGAGGTGAGGCCCAACAAAGGTAGCAGCTGGCAGCTAGCAGCAGCAGGGGCAACAGTAGCAGGCTTGTCCTCTCACTCTCACCGCCATTATTGTACAGTGCCCCAATTCAAAGCAGAGCAAATTGAGCTAGCACCATTAAATCTTCCCTCATTTCCCGGTTAACTCTCGCTTACAAGTTATACCACTCTTCCAGTTACAGCTTGCAACAGTGACCCATGCAGGGACACAAACAAACCTCGTCCAGCAATGCTCAATGACACGGGTGTTGGTCCCACGCCTCGTGATTGGTCAAAAGGGTGAAAAATGGCGAGTTGAAAGGGATCGATAGGGGAGATGGCATGTGGAGGGCTGCAGATGGACGAGACACTTGGGCCAGGGAGGGCATGAGAGATTCTGCAGGTGCATATAAAGGGAGCTAGATGGTGCAAACACTCTAATCATTGGAGGGGCTTTAGCCAGCATCTCAGCTCAGCTCAGCTAACCTAGAGCAACTAATTTGCATAATGTCGCCTATATATATGATCTGATCCCAACATGTGGGTTATCTTTTGTTCCCTTGTATTGTACAAGGCTCCAATGTTTGTTTATGTTTAACTGATTCCCGGCCCACCCCAGGCAGCAGACACCTCGCCCTGATCTAGTCAATCTCAGTGGTCAAGTGGACTAGTCGCCAATAGCCCGATCATACAACAGTCCGCACTAGGCTACATAAATATATATGGCCGGCGAGGCTTATCTGGCATGCAGGGACGACACAGGTGTGAGATATTTTGGGGCAAAAATCTATGAACAGTTGCCTGCAGAAAGCTCAGAGTTCAGATGAGTAGTGATCTCTTTTTTAGTTCATGAATTGCACAAGGACCACATTCTATGAAAGGTTAGTGCAAGTCAATGAACGAACAGATGAAATAAAATTAAAGTTACCCCTAAAATTGGGCAGTCATGGGACCGCTGGCGAAGTGAAAGTGAGAAGGGTCATTGTCAGGGGACACCAATCAAAATGAGGTCCAAGTGTGACTATTAAATTATTATTATTATTATTATTATTATTATTATAATAAAGTGTAGGATACCATTATGTTAGCTTAGCTATCTCATGTCCTTGCCAATTGTGAAAAGAAAAAGAAAAAAGAAAAAGTAAAAAGAAGAAGCCTGCTGTATTTATGTACATGCAACTGGGAAACTTTGTTGGCCAATGGGTTGTCTGCCCCCGAAACGCCAATCACTTTTCAAGTGCCGGGGCAACGCACTGCACCTCAATTACCTAATCATATGCAAGCTTTAATTTGGCTTCCATATCTCTCGCCCCAACTCAACTCTTCCATGAGCTAGCTTTATCAAGGATTAATGCATGGAAACACCATGCTGGCTGTGTGTATGCTTTTTAATCAGTGAATGATAAAGAGCCTTAAGGCTGCTAGATAGCTGGTAGCTATGACCTAGCCAGGGCTAGCTAGCTAGCTAGCTAGAAGGCAAGACCAAGTTGGCTAACTGATATTATCTTAATTGCAATGCTTTGACACTTGGAGTTTCAATTAATTTATAACATTTTATTAAATCACCAACATGAGTTTCGGTATTCTTTAAATCATATATCTAACTTTCATAATATTTAAATCAAGTATTATATTTTCAAAATATTTATCCTCTTTCTCTATAGGTCCATCCTTAATTTCGTTCGAAAATTGCTAATGGACTAGATAACTTCAAATCATTTTAAATTAAAATCAATGAACTTTTAAAAAATTTCTTATTATATTTATGCTATCGAATATAAATTTGACATTGTAAATTAAAAATACATATTCAAATTTTTTACTCTATAAATTTAAAAATTCAATACTCTTAATTTAAGTTATTGAATTCATATTTGAGAATATAAATATATTAAAAAGGTTTTTAAGGGTATATTAATTTTAATTTAAAGTGATTCATAATTTTTATATTTATTAGTATATTTTGTATGAAACTGACTATCAGTAAATTTCCGATGGAATTGACTTATAGACTTAAAAAGAAAGAGGAATATTTTAAAAATATAATACGTGATTAGAATAATACTAAAATTTATTTATGTGATTTAGTAAAATGGGTATTATTTTATACATGTGTGAATTATTGAATTTGAGGGAGGGGTGATTTGATATTTTAATTGGGTGGTGTAGTAGCTAGTGTAGGAGGGGAGGAAGGAGCCAGTTCTAAGTTTGTCAGGTGAACCCACCACTAGCCGTGCCTAATGACTAAATGATGGTATTATATTGAGTAACAAGTGACGGCATGATAAGACTTGTCGTCCTTAACAGTACAAAGTGACAGTCATGGTCCTTCGAGCCACCCTATCTGGGATCATCAAAATCAGAATTCGGATGTGCATGTGACCCGCTAACCCCAAATATTTATCATAGTAGACAGCGATATTAAGAAAATAAATCATGATGATAGAGATCTTTTAAATGAGGAGATTTTATTTTTCAAGAGATTAATCTCCAGAGATTCAATTTATACTCTCATATGATAATTTGCCATCCAAGTATCAACTTAATTATGCTCGTAGAATTCAGATGTGCATGCTGTCAAGAACAGTAAAATTACAATGCATTATTAACTCATACATATATATATATACTCATGGTAATCCATTGTCCTAATTTCTTAGACAATCATCCCCTTAGATAAATTTAAAAGGCATCTTATACTAATTTAGTTTTATGATGATGTTGATAATTGATTAGATCTCCATTCAAATCTTATTTTCTATACTTAAAAATTCAGACAGCTTTTGTTTGTATGCAAAAAAAAAAAAAAACTCATGAAAATGTCTTAAATAATAAACACATTTTCAATTTCAATAGTGTGCTTACTTTTCATTACTTTTTATTTTATTGAAAATTATTGACAATATTGTGAATATGATTATTCTTGTGCATAATGGAAATAAAGTAACTTTTGATAAGAAAAAGATATTAAAAGTTTTAGTTTTGATAATTAATTTTATTATTAAATTTATCATCCTAAATTTTCTTGTTAAAATTATTTGCATTAATGATAATTTTACATGTACTCAATTTTTTTCTTTGTGATTTTTCACAGAAATTAACTTTAATTTAAATATGACTTTTATTATTAATTAACACTATTTTTAGCCTACCTGATAAAAATAGTGATAAAATTTTATGATATTTTTCTATCACATATATAATTATTATCTAAAAACAATTGAGTAGACTATTAATAATGGTCTTGGATTTTAATCCGTGGGATTAGTTAACAATGAAAATTTTAATATGAACTCACTCTCAATTTGCGACCTAGAAAAGAGCATCAAACATGAGATATTATGAGGGATTTAATTAAGGTTGAGTCTGCTATTATAATATAATATAACATAATATAATATAATATAATATATCAACGTACTTGAAACATAAAGGTTCCCTTCATGTGAATTCTTGTCGTTCCCTAGCTTACTCCACTTTAATCCAATCACTTTCTTTTCCTTTCTTTTGTCCCAATCAACTCAACACACCTCCACGCCTATTTGATTAACCAAGACCATTTTTTACAATTCCCTAGCACCTCAACTGGAGTGGTGCCAATAGCTTCAGGAATCACTTAATCCAAATCAAGTCACCTCATTCAAGTCAGTTCATTTTAACCAAATAACTCAACATTTTGATTTAACTGGGTTGATTTCAATAGCGTGAGATAATCATGTACCCAGAAATACTCTTATGGCCATTGAAAATGAAGTTTTATTTATTTATTATTAGTTATGAACCCTATTTTATTGGAGTAAAGTCGTCATGATAGTGTTCTTTTAGGGCGGACTATATTTTTTTAGAATGAGATAAATTATTTATCCTTTTGTATGACAAAATATTTTATACCGATAATCTCAAAATTGATTAGAACAATCGCTATATGAATATCAACTGCATAGATCTGTGGAGACAATGAGTGACACTTTATGGACAGTAGTGTCCACTCCCCCGCACGTGAAGACTAGCGACCCACCTCCAATTAAGTTCGTATCTGAGTTGAATGAGGTACGCCTTCCAGGACCACTTACGTTAAGCCATAAATGCACCGTAAAGTCTTAAGTATAGAGGCTCGACCCTCATAGTCTGCATGCAAAACTTCTGACCCTGCATGCAACTTTTTTTTGTCATAAGACTGCAAACTGACATACTTGTGCGAGCTGTTCAACAGCTGAAAAATCATTAAGAAAAGAAATTAAGGGGGGCGTTTGATTTTTTCCTAGGAATAAGAATCAGAATGGGAATTATTGTATTGTGAAATGAGAATGGGTATGAGTATGGATATCACTCTTAAAAGTAATGTTTGGTTAGTTACATATTTTTTATCGGAATAAATCAAAATTTTCTTTTTTATCCTTAAAGAAAAATAAGAGAAAAAATTAGATGTGAGAAAAAGATGAATATGAGAGAAAAATATGATAAAAGAGAATGATAAGAGAGAAAGTTTGATGAGAGAGAATGAAGAGAGAGAAAGTGTGATGAGAGAAAATGAGAAAAGAGAGTGTGATAGGAGAGAACATGATGAGAGAAGATGAGAGAGAAAATATGATATGAGAGAAAATATGATGGGAGAGGATGAAGAAAGAGAAAATATAATGAGAAAAATAAGGAGAATGTGATGAGAGAGATTGAGGAGAGAGAAAGTATGGTGAGAGAGGAAGTATGATGAGAGAGAAAGTGTGTTGAGAAAAAAAGGAGGGAGTGTGACAAGAGAGATTGAGGAGAGAGAAAGTGTGATGAGAGCGAAAGTGTGATGAGAAAAAAAGAGAAAAGAGAGTGTGATGGGAGAGATTGAGGAGAGAGAAAGTATGATGAGAGAAAAAGAAGGAAGAGAGTGCGATGGAAGAGATTGAGGAGAGAGAAAGTATGATGAGGGAGAAAGTGTAATGAGAAAAAAAGAGGAAAGAGAGTGTTGCAAAAGGTGGAACCGCCACCTTAGCGGCCCCCTGGGTCCGACCCCACAGATATCCAGAGGGGATAAATCACGGTTAAGCTGGGCAGGAGGGGTGACTGGGGGTCGAGTGGAATTTAAAATGCAGCAGACCGAGGTTTTACGCGCGTGTGCAACTGGCGACCCTCGACCCCTGAACTTCCGTTGCAAGCGTCAGGCACCCTTCCAGCTGATCCAGCCCGTGGGGGCAAGAGGAAAGAGAGTGTGATAGGAGAGATTAAGGAGAGAGAAAGTGTGTGATAAAATGATGAGAGAGAAAATATGATGAGAGAGAACAAGAAGTGATATGAAAGAAAAAATAAATAAATATATTTTGATATTTGATATTAAGGGAGAAAATCTTAGTTTTAGGTCAAGGGTATTTTTGGAATAAGGAAATATTATGATTGATGAAAATAGGGTAATGACTCATTGAAGGGAAGGTACATGAGAATGAGTTATTACCCAATTTCAAGGATTCATTTCCTTATTTGCATTCCTATTCCTATAATCCAAACATTAACAATGACAATCAATGATTCCCATTTCCATTCCCCATTCTTATTCTCCTAAACCAAACGCCCCCTAAATTGATAAGATAACGTAACACTAGGGCATCGATAGAAATAAACTAATTAATGAGTGTTGATCATGGTAGAAGACATATCAACAATTGACAAAGGGCTTGTGGAATTCCTAAAGCATGGATCTAACTTTGATATTTTTCAAAAACGTACATTTGTTTTCAAATTATTCTTTTTGTCAATCAATATAGTGTGGTACTGTATTATAAAAGCCAACATCATTATGATACTAAGGTTCAAAGGACACTGATTTTTAAAATATATATTTATGTAGAATTAAAATGATATTAATTTTTAAAAATCAACATCATAATATTACTTTTATAAAATTCAACATCACAATGATACTGTTCTTTGTAGGGTCGTCTCAATGATTATTGAGGCTCTAGGTAGAAAAAAAATTAAGACCTTAATTTTTTTTTAAAATATTTTTTTTCAAAAAATAAAATTTTCATGCATAAATATTATTAGAGATATTTAATTTTATTAGTAAAATTTAAAAAAATATAATAATTTATACATTGTAAACAATTATTTTCATAATTGAAAGCAGTGACCAACTATGTCACGAATCAATAGTTTTATCTGACACCAAAACTGAGTTCTTTATTAGTAAAATTTAAAATAAAAATTATTTTATGTTAAAATTTCCAACATAATTTATTAATAAAATAATATATTTATCTAATAAAAAATTTTAATTAAATAAAATAAATTTCATCCATAAATGTTAAAAATACTAACTAATTTGGTAATGAGTAATAAATTATAATAATACAATTAATATACATTTTAATTATTATTTTAATTTTTTTATCGATCAATTTTAACTTCGATAAAGGAAAGTCTCAACGTAATAGTAAAATTATTATTATGTAACCTAGAAGTAACAGGTTTGAGTAGCATATATAGGCACGACATATAATAGATCCTTCCTTGGTGATCTTGCCCGTGAATGTCGACGTGTAAATCACCGGTGAGTTGGCTCTGTTGCCAATTTAATTGCCAATCACTGAGTAATAACAAGGATGATGATGTGATTAAGAGCCTAGATGAAGATAAATATGAAGAAGAGAGTTAGAATGACGGTCAGAGGATTCTCTGGTACAACAACTTCAATGCAAGTTAGAGGATGAAGAAGATGAGTATTAGGGTTTTGATGTACGTATTTCAAAAATGTGCATATTGTTGGGGCAATTTCCCTAGGTCAAGTTTGACCAGTTTGACTAAGCTTGAGTTGAGTCAAGCTTGAGTCGGGATTTGAGTTTTGATGCTTGACAATATAAGGAGATTGCTGGAGCAATCATCCGGTTATGGAGATGGTCAAAGAGTTGACCAGGTTGATGAGAATACAAGTCAAGTAGGTCAAGGTTGACAAGAGACTTGACTAGGAGACTCCTAACTGGATGTTAGGCATTTGGAAAGTCCTAGTGAGGAGCTAGGCAGGAGAAAGTCCTGGTGAGGAGCCAAGCAACGGGAAAGTCTTAGTGAGGAGCTAGGCAGGAGAAAGTCCTGGTGAGGAGCTAGGCAATTGGAAAGTCCAAGTGTGATCTTGGCAAAAGGTGGAAGTCCAAGCATGTGGTCTTGGCAAAGTAAGTCTTGGTATGACTTAGCAAGGAAGACCCGACAACTAGGATGAGGCCGAAGGAAGCTTCTGAAAGCAAGGCGTGAAGGATGGGGAGATATCTGAGGGGCACGAGGCTGATGGAGAAGGCTAGAAAGCTAGTTCGAGGTTGGTCGGGTGTGGCCAAATGCTAGGCATGGAGACCCAACAGGTCACGGTTGACCGGGAGTTGGGTTGGAGACTTTAGACTTGAGATTGAGTCAAGTCCAGGATGGTCAATCGATTGGGCAATCGATTGAACTAGGGTCCAATCGATCAACCGATCGATTGGAGTGTGCTTCGAAGGAAGAAATGGCCCAATCGATTGATCGATCGATTGGGAGCATGAGTCGCGAGCACAGAGGCCTTCCCAATCAATCAGGCAATCAATTGGGAATCTCCAGTCGATCGGTCGATCGATTGGAGCTGGGAATTCTCGTGCGATCGCGAGAACACAGAAAGCATCTGAATCGATCGGTGGATCGATTCAGACTGTCCCAATTGATTGGCCAATCGATTGAGATTCGACTGTGGTGTAGGATGCAGGTGATGGATGGCTGCGATGGAGCGGTGCTGATGTGGCAATCGATTGGGGTTTATTTCAATTGATTGGAGGCACTGTATATAGCCTGGGCGGAGCATTTTCTTCTCAAGATCTTTGCGATTTCTTCCTGCGATTTTCAGCGACAGTCTCCAGCATTCACTGCCAGTCTTGAAGGCGCTTGGAGGTGTTTCTCTAAGGTTCAAGAGGCAACAACAAGCAACAAGTAAGCAAAAAGAAGTAATGTTTTCATTTGCTTCTTGTATTCTCTTCTTGAAATTTTTGCTTGTGTTGTTGTGTGAGCTTGTACGAGGCTTCTCCGCCTCTGACTGCGACTGAGAAGGAGTTGTTCTTAGTGGAGATAGCGTGTCCTGTGTGGATCCTTAGATTAGTCACCTCTTCTTGAGGTGGATACCAAGTAAATCTACTTGTTAGCGTTGTGTGAGTCTTATATTTTATTTCCGCTACATATCATCATCAAGACGCAACTGACGACCGCGCGACGTGCCGCTATTCACCCCACCTCTAGCGGGCACATCGGTCCCAACAATTGGTATCAGAGCGAGGTCACTCTTCTACGGACTAAACGCCAAGAGAGCAAGAAGCTAGAGGAAGAAGAAGATGGAGTCCGAAGGACCTCTCGTATAGGATATCCGAATTCCACCTCCGTATGACAAAGAAGATTTCAACTATTGGAGGGCGAGGTTGGAAGCTTGGTTCCAAATGGATTGGAACCAATATATTGCATTGGAAGATCCATTTGAGCCTCCAAAGGACAAAAAGGGGAAGGGCCTCCAACCTCGACATTTGACCGAGGAACAAAGGGAGCAAGCGGAGGTGGATAAGGAGGTAACAAAAACTTTGTTAAATCTATTACCCTCTAACATAATTTTGAGTGTAGGTGAATGTACGAGTGCAAGTGATCTTTGGAAAAAGGTCATTGCCTATCATGAGAACCCCACTCAATTTCAAGGAGTGGATGAGCCTAAGGAGAAGAGCTCATTGATCCAAGAAGAGAAGGACCAATCCAATGTTGACATAAGGTCAACATTCGAGGAGAAGAAGGAAGAGGAGGAGAAGGAAGAAGATGAGAGATCTTCTACATCTTCAAGAGAGGAAGAGGTAGAAGTATCCACATCCTCAAGAGTTGAAGAGGTGGAAGCACCCACACCCTCAAGAGGAGAAGAAGAAGAAGATGATGCAACCTCCATAATGCAAGATAAATCCAATGGAGGATCAAGTGTCACCCCTACAGGCAAAGGTATAGAAATTTTGATTGGAAATAATAAAAATCATATCATTTACTTTGAGTGTAGGGAACATGGACACTATAAGAGCAAGTACCCAAAATTGGCCAAGAAGAAGGGCCAAGTGACAACCAAGGCTAAGGAGAAGCCTAAAGTGGTTGGTCCCATGGAACACAAAAGCAAGGAGCACATTGTGTGCTTCTCATGCAAACAAAGAGGACATTACCGAAGTCAATGTCCTAAAGAGAGGAAGCCAACTAAAGTCAAAGAAGGAAGCACAAGCTTAGGGGGAGCTTTCAAGGTAAAAACCAAGGTAACATTTAATGAATCTATTTCTTTGATACATGATAAAAAGCATGACAGAAATAATTCTTATCATCTTAATGCTATTTATCATGAGAATAGGAGGCATAATGGTTTTAAGGATAAATATATTCCTCCTCATGCTAGATTTACCACACCTAAGATTAGGAAGGTAACTAACAACTTAGGAAATAACGCCAAGGACTTTAGATATATGCCTAAGAATAGAAATGTTCAAGAATTTAAGGAAAATCCCAAAATCTAGGGATTTATGGAGTGAAAACCAAGTCTTGAGGACAAGACTTGATAATCTAGAAAGGACCTTAGCATGAATGGACAACATGTTTAGGGGTCAAAATGAGCATAACCTAGGAAAAGCTAGACAAGAGACATCCAATGGCTATAGGGGTTTGGGATACAAACCTAAAGCCAAGAAGGATGTGACTTTCTTTCATAGGGTTCCATATAGCTATGGGGCTAACCCTAGGTGTAGAAGTCAAGTCAAAGATACTAGGGAAAGAATCCCTAAGAGTACTTTTGACAAGACCAATGTGGCTAAGACTTCTAAGAAGTCTAACAAAGTCACAAAAAAGATCGCAAGGGAGGTCATCCCTAAATTTGATCAAGTAAAGGTGACTAAGGCTCCAAAAAGGCCTAATAAAGTCACAAAGAAAGTTACAAGGGAAGTTATTCCTAGAAGCGACCTAGTAGAGTTGACCAAGGCTTCTAAGAAGCCTAGAAAGGTCCTTAGGAAGGTATCTAGGGAAGTCATCCCTAGTGAGTACCTAGAGCATCCAAGGAGTACCAATAGGTTTTGTGTTCCTAGGAGCATATTCTCTACACCCTAGATAGGTTTAGAGAGTGTCAACTTCAATTGAAAAGGTAGTTAACCCAACCTTGGTAAAGTTGACACTTGAGAGCATTTTCAAGGTTATTGTTAACCTTTGAAAATGAGAAGGATTATTAGTGTTACTCTTTGAAAGAGTAAAATGTGTCAAAATTTGAGGAGTTGAATCTAATTTAAATTGACACACTTGAGAGAAGCAAAAGAAATGTCAAATTGGGAATTTGTCATTTTCTTATGGAATTAAGGGTAATGTAAACCTTAATCCAAATTGTCACACTTAGAAAGAGTAAAATGTGCCAAATAAAATTTGAGAATTTAATTTTTAATTTCAATTGGCACAAATAGTAAAGGGTAAAAGATATGCCAAGTTAGGTTGTGACATTTCTTCAATCAATAGACAATCTAGGATTAGAATTTAAAGGCTTAGATAAGGGATTAAGGATACTTATGTAGTCTATCTAGGTATATTTTATATATGCTAAAGTGTCATGATTGATTTCTTATCACATGTCATGACATCATTGTTAGGATCGATGATCGCGGCTAGAGAGGGGGGTGTGAATAGCCGACCCCAAATTCTTCGTTTCTTCCTACGATTAGGGTTAGCGCAGCGGAAATAACTAAATAGAAACGTAAAAAGAAAAGATCAAACCTCAAACTCGAACTCGACGATGTAACGAGGTTCGGAGATGAAACTCCTACTCCTCGGCGTGTCCGTAAGGTGGACGAAGCCTATCAATCCGTCGGTGGATGAGTCCCCGGAAAACCGGCTAATGTAACACTCCTTCTGGGTGGAGAAACCTCGCCACAATGTTTTGCAAAAGCAATACAGGAGATACAAAGAAGAGCAAGAACAAAATACACAATGAATGTACAAATACTCGCTTGCCTTCTCGTCGACTGAAGTCCCGGATGAAGCACCAACTTCACGGACGAATGCCAACAAGCAACTCAGTCAAAGAAGCTCCCCCGAAGCTTCGGAGCTCAGCAAAGCTCAAGCACAGCTTTCAGAAGAACAGCAGCTCAAGGAGGAAGAAGAAGAGTGGTAGTCAGCAGCCCTCGATCTCTTCTTATAACCTTTGATATCCTGAGCCAACCTGCGAACCTGCAAGCCAAAAAGAACAGAACACAGAAGCCCGAAATAACCTAGCCGTTGAGTCACAACGGCTAGGGCTGGACCGATCAGGCTCCACCCTGATCGGTCATGGGGACCGATCAGAGCTTCCTCTGATCGGTCCAGGGACCGATCAGCATGCTTTTCTCCCGAACTTCTTGTCTTCTGATCGTTGTTTCCTGATCGGTCTGTAGACCGATCAGATAACACTCAGTAGGCTACTATTTGGTTATTGATCGGTTACCAGACCGATCCAGATACCCAGTGTATCACTGGATCGATCCACTGATCGATCCAGAGCTTGGTTTTTGCCCAAACCAAGTCCCAAACCTTCCAAACCAACATCCGGTCAACCTTGACCTGTTGGTACATCATGCTTAGCATCCGGCCACTCCCTTGACCTGCTAAGACTCCCCACCAAGTGTCCGGTCAATCCCTTTGACCCACTTGGACTTTTCTCTTCGTGTCCAGTATCCGGTCGCTCCCTTGACCTACTTGACCTTCTCAACACCAGATGTCCGATCACCCTTGATCCATATGTATTTTCCCTTGCCCGGCTTCACTCACCAGGACTTTCACCTACCTTCACTCACTAGGGTTTTCACCTGGCTTCACTCACCAGGATTTCCAATCTGCCCGGCTTCACTCACCAGGACTTTCCAACTGCCTAGCTTCACTCACCAGGACTTTTCCACTGCCTGGCTTCACTCACCAGGACTTTCCCACTGCCTGGCTTAACTCACCAGGACTTTCCACATCCGGTCCAGAGAACGAGCTATCGAGCCCTCTCTGACCACAGTCCGGAGAACGAGCTACCGAGCCCTCTCCGACTTCCCATTTGCCAAGCTTCCATACTTGGACTTCTCCGTGCCAAGTCTCCATACTTGGACTTTTCCCGTGCCAAGCTCCTTGCTTGGACTTTTCACCATGCCAAACTCCCTGCTTGGACTTTTCCCGTACCAAGCTCCCTGCTTGGACTTTTCCGAGTCAGGTCAACTCACCTCGGGTCAACCAGGTCAACCTTGACCACGGGTTGCACCCACGACCTCCCAAGCTTGTATCCTTGTAAAACATCAAGGTACAAACATTGTCAAACATAACTCGTCAAACATCAAAACACAACTCGAGTCAAGTCAACTCGAGTCTGGTCAACCAGGTCAACCTTGACCTAAGGTTGCACCAACAATCATGTGTTGCATTCATTTTTAGTTTGAAAAATATAAAAATACCATGTCATGCCATACATACATCATATAGCTATAACATGTTTTTTTTTCTTTTAAAAATTACATATTTTGATGTATGCCATGTAACATCACGAATTATGTTAATTTCCTTGTAATTAAGGACAAAAGGCATTTATCATAAATGGTAAATATCTCAACAAGTGGGATGACACCAAGTGACATCCTAGGTGGATGATCACAAGTTTCATAATGCTTAGATAGTTATGCATGTTCCCTTAGTTTAGGGCAAAAATAAATATACATCTCACAAAGAACCATAAGGTGGCTTTGTATGTGTTTTAGTACACATTAGATATAAGTGAGATGTTAGGATGGTGAACAAAACTCAAGATGTTTATTTAGTGCATCTTGTTGAGTTTTAGGTTCATCAAAACACATAGTTATGTGTTTTCCAATCATTGGGAAAGCTAATATACAAGTCATATGCATTGAGCCCAAGGAACATGGTTGGATATTGGTTTTAAAAATGATTTTAAAAGGCTTTTGAAAAACCTTGGTGAAGACTATCTTTTGATAGTAATCATCATTGAATGGTTAGACACAAAATTGGAAGAAAACACTAAAGTTTTTACAATGTCTCAAGTTTGTGTCAATCTTTGAAAATAGGAAGTATTTTCATATAAAACTATTTTTTCTTGGTAGAATATACCCTAACTAATGTCTACATGAGTTTTTATGATTTTTAGAGGTTTGTAGAATTTTGGGGGAGTTTCTGAAGTCTGTTGAAATTGAATTTCAGAAAAATCAGAAACTCAATTGATCAGTCGATCGATTGGATGAGTTTCGATATATCAACCAATCGATTGAAAGTTCATTCTCACGAACAGAAGGTCAGTGAATCGATCAGCCGATCGATTGACCCAGGATGGATCTATCAATCGATCGATTCAGAGGGAGTTTTTCCAAGCAGAAGCTTGCAGAATCGATCAATGGATCGATTGAAGTAGCTTTAATCGATTGAGTCCTAACTTCAATCGATTGGGAAGTCTGATTACGGCTGGAAAAGCCTGATTTCAGCACATTAAGCAACTTCAAGTTCCAATAACCATTCCAAATCCCTTAGAATATATTTGTATACATTTAAGGGGAGTTTTCTTGATAAAAACATGTATGGATTGGTTAAGATAAATCAAAGTGAAGTTTAGAATGTGGTTTAGACTCAATTTTGAATTTTGGAACCTCAAAACTTCAAGTTTTGGTTTTCAAGGGTCATTAACCATTTCTAACCCTTTGGAATACATTTGTATATAATTAGGGGGAGTTTTCATGATGAAAGCAAGTATGGATTGGTTAAGGTAGATTTAGGTGAAGTTTAGGTTGGGGTTTAGTTTCATTATTGAATTTTGAACCTAAAAACTTCAAGTTTTGGTTTTCCTAACTGTTTAGGAACTCGAAGTTATTGTTGGTGCAATGACAGAAGTTTGACCATGTTTTTAGGGGGAGCTACTCCTTGAATGCATGAAAATTTATCTTCAAGGACCTTGGAAGGGGGTTAAACCTTCGTGATGGATAATACTCAGGGTCGAATGTTGGGGAACAATGAAAGATTGGTTATCTTCATTTCTAGGATAATAAATGCTCTCGGATGAGCATTGTGGAGCAGGTTACTGCTCAAGGGGGAGCATTGGATTAATGAAGGGGATCAGACCTTCATTGGTAAAGTGAAAAATACTCTTGGATGAGCATTGAGAAGAAGATTACTGCTCAAGGGGGAGCATTGAATACAATGAATGAGAGTTTCATTGGGAAGTTGATGCATGCTCTAGGATGAGCATTGCGAAGTGAAGTAGTGCTCAAGAGGGAGTTTTGGCGGTAATGAAGAATATGAGATCTTCATTGTGGGGTTGTTAACAACATATGAGGTTATAAACAATGTAGAGTTAACTCTTATGGAGAAGAGTTTATTTTCTGGTTTTGATGTGTGACAAAGGGGGAGAATTGGAGGTTAAGTTCGGCCTTCATCCCAAGAAGGGGGAGTTTGCCTTCTAGGAAAGGGAGAGGGTAAAGGAAACCTTCATTCATGCTTTATCATAGAGTTAAGACTATGGGAATTAGCCTTGTGATAAAGAAGAGGTTAAGGCTATGGGATTTAGCCTTGGTATAAAGAAGCGGTTAAGGTTATGAGATTTAGCCTTGTGATAAAGAAGAGGTTAAGGCTATGGGAATTAGCCTTGGTATAAAGAAGAGGTTAATGCTATGAGATTTAGCCTAACTTAGAGGTATTGTTAAACATAAAAAAGGGGGAGATTGTTGGGGTAATTTTCCTAGGTCAAGTTTGACCAGTTTGACTAAGCTTGAGTTGAGTCAAGCTTGAGTTGGGATTTGAGTTTTAATGTTTGACAATATAAGAAGATTGTTGGAGCAATCATCCGGTAATGGAGATAGTCAAAGGGTTGACCAAGTTGATGAGAATACAAGTCAAGTAGGTCAAGGTTGACAAGAGACTTGACTAGGAGACTCCTAACTGGATGTTAGGCATTTGGAAAGTCCTAGTGAGGAGCTAGGCAGGAGAAAGTCCTGGTGAGGAGCCAAGCAACGGGAAAATCTTAGTGAGGAGCTAGGCAGGAGAAAGTCCTGGTGAGGAGCTAGGCAATTGGAAAGTCCAAGTGTGATCTTGGCAAAAGGTGGAAGTCCAAGCATGTGGTCTTGGCAAGGTAAGTCTTGGTATGACTTGGCAAGGAAGACCCGACAACTAGGATGAGGCCGAAGGAAGCTCCTGAAGGCAAGGCGTGAAAGATGGGGAGATATCCGAGGGATGCGAGGCTGATGGTGTTGGGTTTTTCGGGCCGCGAAAACCGGTTTTTCGCGTCGCAAAAACCCCGAAACCCCAAGCCACCGGATCCGTACGAAGTAGAAATAAAACAAAAAAAATATGAGTACGAGTTTCTAATCTAGATCTACACTAGATATACAAAGAGGAAACCTTTTTATACCTTCGATGCGTGCCCTTTTTCGTATCCCGCTCGTCCAAGGAGATGCCGGATCTCAAGTTGTCAAAGTAGACAACTCTCTAGAAGTATCCACACGAACTAATTAGGTGGAGAAGACCAAACAATAGGTGTGCTAGCACCTAAATAGTGTTCGGCCAAGAGAGGAGAGGGAGAACAAGGAGAGAGCTTGAGGAAGAAGAAGATGTAAATGACACTTGAATGAAAAATGAATTCATTCCCTTCACAAAAGTGGCCGACCACTTTCACAAAAGTGTAACCCCCATTTTGCATTAAGTGTGGCCATTAAAGAGATTTGTAACCTCCATGAGGTGACACACACATGTGCTAAACATGATGATGTGACACCTCATCATTGGCCACTTAATGCCAAGTCACAAATGATGTGGCATAAAGTCAAGTCAAACTTGACTCTTCCTCTTCCTCTCAAGTCAAGTCAAACTTGACTTAATCTCTCTCATGGTTGATCTAATCCAACCATTTAATTCAAGCTAATTTAATATAATGAATCTAATTCATTTAATTAAATTGATTCAATGAGTCATAATCTAAATTAGACTCATTGAACACATGAATCAACTTGAGTCCAACTCAATTAGCCCAATTAGGATTACACTTAATCCAATTTGATTCATCATATGAATCTAATCCTCTTGGTTCATCATATGAACCTAATCTCCATCTAATTGTCCTTAGTGTGTGACCCTATAGGTTCTTGTAACGTTGGCAATGCCCCTAAACCCATTTAGGAGCATGAGTAATGAGCGGTATCTAGCAACACATCATTATTACCCAAGTTATAAGAATGTTGAGATCTAACATCACCTTGTGACTACTAATTGTGACTCCTCACAATATATGACAAGTGTCCTTTTGTCCTAGACATCTAGATTGATCAATGTGAGGCATAGACCGTGTCATCCTCTGACCAATCTAAATCTTGAACTGTAAGTAGACTCACTAAATCAAATGAGCTCAATATCTTATATTGACTCATTTGGGCATGGCCATGCACATCGTGGTCTCACTCTATCAAGAATATTGATGTCGCTCCCGTCATATAGGAGGGATAGATCCTATCTGCATCACTCACATCCCTCTGCATAATTCGTTACATACCCAGTAATCGCCTTTATAGTTCACCCAGTTACGGGTGACATTTGACGAAACCAAAGTACATAACTCCTTATGTAAGGATCCATGGTGACTTCAGGTCTAAGGACTAGTAGTCATACTAATAGCCACATGAGAAAGTATATGACACTCATATAACGATCCATGATACTTTCTCATGGCGGGTCATTCAGTATACATTCTCCAATGCATACCCATGTGTCAACTTGATATCTCTATATCCATGACTTGTGAGATCAAGTCATCGAGTTGACCTACATGCTAGTCCTATTGCATTAACATTGTCCCTGAATGTTAATACTCGACTATGAATGATTAAGAGTAGTGTTCCCTATATCATCTCACTATCGGTTCAACTAACCGATTGATATAGGTGAGAACCTTCTACTTAAGGACGTTATTATACTTAGTTTATTTGGCACCAATACAATTAAGTATAATAACCAAAAATTAAATGCCTTTATTTATATAAGAATATGATACAATAAGTCCATAATACAATCATCAAATGATTGGCTCTAGGGCTCTAACTAATAGATGGAGGAGGCTAGAAGGCTAGTTCGAGGTTGGTCGAGTGTGGCTAAATGCTAGGCATGGAGACCCAACAGGTCACGGTTGACCGGGAGTTGGGTTGGAGAGTTTGGACTTGACATTGAGTCAAGCCCAGGATGGTTAATCAATTGAACCAGGGTCCAATCGATCAACCTTCCTCATTGAATCGATCGAATCGGTCGATCGATTGGAGCTGGGAGTTCTTGTAGGTGTAGCGGAGGCTGGCAAGAGGGGGTGAATTGCCTGCACAAATTAAAACTACCTTCCTCAGATCTTTCAACTCGAAAGTGCAATAGCAATAATAAAAAGTAACTTAAAACAATAAAGCTAAACAGAAGGACAGAGAAGACCGGGAGTTAACCTGGTTACAACCAAGAAGGTTGTTAATCCAGGGCGATGAAAAGCGCGCACTAGAAAAATCTCTTTTTCTGAAGGCGGAGAAGCCTTTTACACTCTAACAGCTCAGAACTATTGCTAGGAATTGATTACAGAGTTGATGGAACAATTGATTTATAATTCCTAGCTCCAGAGGCCTTTATATAACCTCTGGAAAATTCTATCTCGGATGTCTGAGGCGCCTCCAATAGAGGTCCAAGGCGCCTCCATCGAGAGAGTGGATAAAACTTTATCCGAAAGCTCAACGTTCACTTCTGCCAGGTCCGAGGCACCTCCAACAGGCATTGAAGGTGCCTTCAAGATGGAGGCACCTCCAAGCCTAATGGAGGCCCCTCCAAGCTGTTTGGCAGCTTTTTCCAGCTTGCTTGCTTCTTTGCTTCGTCTTCCGAAGTCCCGTTCTTTTGGGTGATTCCGGCCAACCGAAATAGGGCTCACCTAACCCAATTTTTGGCCTTCTCCTCCAGCAGCCTTCCTCACCGGTTTAATGTCCCTCGAACGCCGTGCACGTTCTTCTCGCCCACCGGTGTACTCTTCCGCAGCTCTCTCATCCTTTGGACGCACCGAGCCCGTCGGCTCCCTTTCTGTGTTGTCCTTCTCGCTAGCTACATCTTCCGCTCGACTTCCTGCGCTCCTAAGCTCCTGCACACTCAAACACAGGGGTCAAACACAAAGCAGGACCTAACCAACTTGGTTGATCATATCAAAACAACCATGGGGTTCAACAATCTCCCCCTTTTTGATGTGCATCAACCCAAGTTCATGTTAGGGTAAAGAAATAGACAGATATTAATTTTAAAGAGAATTACTAAACTAACATTTTGAGCATAAATTTGCAATAAGTAAAGTAAAATTGCAACTTAAATAAAAGTTTAAGCAAAAAAAATAATTATCTCCCCTAGACTTGTACAATATCTTTCCCTTTGATCACAATAAAACGGGGTAAGAGTATAATATTTAAAAATATTTAGCGGATTTTTAAGTTAGAAGAATTTTGAGTTAGATGAATTTTCCAAAATTTTCTAAACAGAATGGAATTTTTCAAAATAATTGCTAAGTCAAAATTAATATTTAAAATTTAAAAAAAAATCTAAGTAAACTGAATTTTTAGAATTTTTTTTTCAAAATATTTTCTAAGTCAAATTTTTTTTTGAATTTTTCAAAATAATTTCTAAGTCAAAATTAATTTTTATAATTTTCCAAAAAATTTCTCAGTAAATTGAAATTTTAGAATTTTTCAAAAATGTTTAAAAAACTTTCACAGCATTATTTAATTCTAGTTTAATGCTTTTTTAGAAAGTTAATTAAACATTTTATTTCAATATTTCAGCTTCCAAGTCGTGGCGAGGCACTGGGCCTTCTTGGTTATTGGAGCAACAACCACTTCTTAGACAAAGCTTCATAAAGAAATTTTTACGTTTAATTTTTCTTCTGAAAGCCTTAATTAAAAGAAAATTAATTTAGCACAGATTTCGGAACCCAATAAAGGTTCCTTCTGTTAGTTAGAGCCCTAGAGCCAATCATTTGATGATTGTTGTATGGACTCATTGTATCATATTCTTATATATAAAGGCATTTAGTTTTTTGATTATTATGCTTACTTGTATTGGTGCCAAATAAACTAAGTATAATAGCGTACTTGAGTAGAGGGTTCTTACCTATATTAATCGGTTAGTTGAACCGATAGTGAGATGATATAGGGAACACTACTCTTAATCATTCCTAGTCGAGTATTAACAATCAGGGACAATGTTAATGCGATGAGACTAACATGTAGAGTCTACTTGGAGATCAAGATTTAGATTGGTCAGAGGATGACACGGTCTATATATGCCTCACATTGATCAATCTAGATGTCTAGGATAGAAGGACACTTGTCATATTTTGTGAGGAGTCACAATTAGTAGTCACAAGGTGATGTTGGATCTCAACATTCTTGTAACTTGGGTAGTAATGATGTATTGCTAGATACCACTCATTACTTATGTTCCTAAATGAGTTTAGGACATTGCCAACGTTACAAGAACCTATAGGGTCACACACTAAAGACAATTAGATGGAGATTAGGTTCATATGATGAACCAAGAGGATTAGATTCATGTGATGAATCAAATTGGATTAAGAGTAATCCTAATTGGGCTAATTGAGTTGGACTCAAGTTGATTCATATGTTCAATGAGTCTAATTTAGATTATGACTCATTGAATCAATTTAATTAAATGAATTAGATTCATTATATTAAATTGGCTTGAATTAAATGGTTGGATTAGATCAACCATGAGAGAGATTAAGTCAAGTTTGACTTGACTTGAGAGGAAGAGGAAGAGTCAAGTTTGACTTGACTTTATGCCACATCATTTGTGACTTGGCATTAAGTGACCAATGATGATGTGCCACATCATCATAGTTAACACATGTGTGTGCCACCTAATGGAAGTTACAAATTCTCTTTGCTTTAATGTGGCCGACCACATTAATGAGAGGAGTTACACTTGGTGTGGCCGGCCACTAAGGGAATGAATGGTATTCATTTTCATTCAAGTGAATTTTGATTCAATCTTCTTCCTTGCTCTCTCTTCTTGCTCTTCCTCTCCTCATCTTGCCGAGACCTTCTTGGAGTGCTAGCACACTCTAAGGTTCTCCCTCCATCGAGTTGTTCGTGTGGATACGCATAGAGAGTTGTCTACCTTGACAACTTGAGATCCGACACCTTGGACGAGCGGGATTCGTGAAAGGCACGCATCAAGGGTAAAAACTCATACTCTAATGTAGATCTAGAGTTTATAAACTTGTACTCGTAAGTTTTTCGAAAGTTTTATTCTTCGCACGGATCCGGTGGCGGGGCTTTCGGGGTTTTCGCGACGCAAAAAAGCGATTTTCGCGACCCGAAAAACCCAACAGTGGTATCAGAGCCATGTGTGAAGCTTGTACGAGTTTAGTTTTTGTTTTTATGACAAAAATTCAGTACTGTATTTTTTTATAAATTTCTGATTTTTATGGGTATTTTTCTCGTAGAAGCGAAGCACAAGTGTTTTGACACTTGTAGGCTTCGACCACCGAGAAGATTTTTTCGAAACGGCAAGGTTTCGCCCCAAAACATTTTGGGACAGCGACTAATGCGCTGTAGGATCACTTAGGGACACTCACGATGGTTAGATCGCGGGTAGGGGCGCTGCCCCTAGCCCCGCAAGGGGATTCGTTCCGCGATTGCGCGTAGAAAACCGCTAAACAGGACCGTCGGGAAATTTTACTCGTAAAAATTGTAAAAATTAGTATTAAAATTACAGAAAATTATGGAAATTACATAATTTAGAATTATGTATAATTTTTGATAGTGATGACCCAAAAGACCCAATCTGATTGGATTTGTGTTGTAATTCATATTACGGTCTGTGCCGTCATTTGTGTTGTGTGTGTTGTATATTTGATACGCGACCTGCGCATCGTGCCTTTCTCTATTTATTATTGTTGTAAATTATCTTAGACTCGAATGTAACTCGAGTTTCAAAATTGTAATGTACAAAATTGGAGCCGTTGAAGGTCCACTCGAGACGTTGTTACGAGGAGGGCGCGAGCAACACAAGGTGGTCAAAGGGAGGAGCTTGAGAAGCTGTTGACCCTAGGTTGACCATCCGATCTTCTCATTGGCTTGAGAAGATCGTAGTAGGGCCATGACTAATCACAAATTAATTTAATTAATTGCTTGTGTGTATGTGATTCAAAATTAGTAATTAATTAGTGCCTAACGATTAGATTAGATCTAAATCGTGTACAAGATGCACCATCTCGATTAGATTAGATCTCAATCGCATCAACTCTAATGCCTACCGTGCCGTGATAGCTATCACTACCTCGATCAGATGTGTTGTTGAATCTGCCAAAGCAGAGCAACACATATTATCCTGGTATGGTACGGAGGGACAATCTTGGTCCCGCTTATCAACGCATGGGAGAGTACAAACTCAATTAGATTGAGTATTCCTAGTTAACTCAGTTGGATCGAGTACAACTATAGGCATTCTTCCAACAGTTGGAAAGATATGACATAAATCACATTTATATTAATTCTTGGGCGTATTAGCAAAAGCTAACTCAAGTTTTAATATAACTGCGGATAATGATCCTATAAACAAGAGTTGCATAGAGATGTAATTGGTAAATCGTTACCTACCGATCATACTAAATCTTGGGCGTATTAGCTAAAGCTAACTCAAGGGTTAGTATGATATGGATCTTGTCCCACATGAATTATAGAATTCAGTGGGAGCATCATTTAGTTAAAGGCCTAATTAAATGATTTAAAAGAATATGATATTTATTTTCTTCATTTTTCTGTTGTAGATAACCATGACGTCGAATACTAACTCTTTCTCCCTGCATTCTGTCCTTGAGAAGGACAAGCTCAACGGAGCAAATTTCCTGGACTGGTACAGGAACTTGAGAATAGTTCTCACCCAGGAACGTAAACTGTATGTTCTGGAGTAGTCCATTTCGGAGGCTCCTCCTGCCAATGCCCCGCGAGATGACAAAGATGCTTATAAGAAGCATCAAGATGATGCATTAGATGTGTCCTGTCTAATGCTCGCGACCATGAACTCTGAGCTTCAGAAGCAACACGAGTTGATGGGCGCTTATGATATGGTTGAACATCTTCGTCAACTGTATCTAGGACAAGCGAGGCATGAGAGATTTGAGATCTCAAGGGCACTATTTCAGTGTAAGATGTCAGATGGGGCTCTCGTAGGCCCATATGTACTCAAAATGATTGGGTACATAGAAAACCTACAGAGGTTGGGATTCCCGCTTGGCCAAGAGCTGGCCACTGACCTGATCTTGCAATCCTTGCCGGATAGCTATAGTCAATTCGTTCTAAACTACAATATGAACGAAATTGACAAGCCACTGCCCGAGCTGCTTAGCATGTTAAGAACTGCTGAGTTGAACCTTAAGAAGGCTAAGCCCCACTATGTTCTGACTGTTCAGAAACACAAGGGCAAGGGCAAGCCCAAAGGCAAGGGAAAGTCCCAAGCCAAGGGTAAAGGAAAGGCACTGAAGCCTAAAGGAGGGGTCACCAAGGATGCTACCTGCTTCCACTGCGGTCAGACCGAGCACTGGAAGAGGAACTGCAAGGTGTACCTGGAAGATCTTAAAAAGAAATGAAGTGAGACTTCCACTTCAGGTATATATGTTATAGAAGTCAATCTATCTATTTCTTCATCATGGGTATTAGATACAGGATATGCATCTCACATTTGTACTAATGTGCAGGCGTTGAGAAATAGCAGGGCATTGGCAAAGGACGAGGTGGACCTACGCGTAGGCAATGGAGCACGGGTTGCTGCTATTGCTGTAGGGACTTATTTTCTATCTCTGCCCTCTGGGCTTGTATTAGAGTTGGATGATTGTTGTTATGTGTCTGCATTAACTAAGAACATAATTTCAGTTTCTTGTTTGGACAAGAAAGGTTTCTCTTTTATAATTAAGGACAAATGTTGTTCTGTTTATTTAAAAGATATGTTCTATTGTAGTGCACCTCTGATGAACGGACTCTACATTCTAGACCTTGAAAGCCCTATCTATAACATAAATATCAAGAGGTTCAAGTCAAATGACCTGAACCAAACCTATCTCTGGCACTGTCGCTTAAGTCATATAAATGACAAGCGCTTATCCCAGCTCCATAATGATGGTTTGCTGGACTCATTTGATTTTGAATCTTATGAGACGTGCGAGTCATGCCTACTAGGCAAGATGACCAAGACTCCCTTTAGTGGGCACAGTGAGAGAGCGACTGACTTGTTAGGTCTTATACATAGTGATGTATGTGGCCCTT
This sequence comes from Zingiber officinale, assembly GCF_018446385.1. Taxonomy (NCBI): domain Eukaryota; kingdom Viridiplantae; phylum Streptophyta; class Magnoliopsida; order Zingiberales; family Zingiberaceae; genus Zingiber; species Zingiber officinale. The sequence goes on from NC_055995.1 coordinate 16,904,502, forward strand.
TCAATGTCGCTGCTAGAGGCGGTTATAGGTACTTCATCACATTTACTGATGACTTCAGTAGATATGGCTATGTGTACTTAATGACACATAAGTCAGAATCCTTTGAAAAGTTCAAAGAATTCAAGAATGAAGTACAGAACCAGCTTGGCAAGAGTATTAAGATACTTCGATCAGATCGAGGTGGAGAATACCTTAGCCATGAGTTTCGTGACTATCTAGCTGAGTGTGGGATTTTATCCCAACTCACTCCTCCTGGAACACCACAGTGGAATGGTGTATCCGAAAGGAGGAATCGTACCCTATTAGATATGGTACGATCTATGATGAGTCACACAGATCTTCCGATATTCCTTTGGGGCTATGCTCTAGACACGGTAGCTTTTATACTCAACCGAGTTCCATCCAAGGCCGTGATAAAGACACCATATAGGATATGGACTGGGAGAGATGCCCAGGTGTCTTTTATGAGGATTTGGGGTTGTGAGGCTTACGTTCGACGACAAGTCTCAGATAAGTTAGGACCCAAATCCGACAAGTGCTACTTTATTGGATATCCCAAGGAAACTCAGGGATATTATTTCTATATTCCCAGTCAGCACAAGGTAGTTGTAGCAAAGACTGGGGTCTTTCTAGAAAGAGACTTTGTTTCTAGAAAGACTAGTGAGAGTACGTTCGATCTTGAAGAAGTTCAAGATGCGGACCATAGCACTGAAGCCTCGATGGAAGTGGAACTGGAACCACAAAGTGTTGTGGATGATGTTGTTCCACAAAGAGTTGAGGAACAACAACCAGTTCAAGTAGACATACCTCTTCGCAGGTCTGATAGGGTACGTCGTCAGCCTGAGAGATACTCATTTCTCTTGTCTGACCATGATGACGTTGTGATCATAGAAGATGAGCCTACCACCTATCAGGAAGCTGTGATGAGACCAGATTCCGAGAAATGGCTAGAGACCATGAGATCCGAAATGGAATCCATGTACACCAACCAAGTATGGACTTTGGTTGATCCACCTGAAGGGGTAAAACCCATAGGGTATAAGTGGGTCTTTAAGAGAAAGACTGACATGGATGTACTTATCTATAAGGGTCGCTTGGTAGCTAAAGGTTTCAAGCAAATTCATGGTATTGACTATGATGAAACCTTTTCTCCAGTAGCGATGTTTAAGTCCATTCGGATCATGCTTGCTATTGCAGCATACCATGACTATGAGATATGGAAGATGAATGTCAAAACCACGTTTCTGAATGGAAACCTACTCGAGGATGTGTATATGACACAACTTGAGGGTTTTGTAGATCCACAGCATACTAGCAGAGTATGCAAGCTGCATAGGTCCATTTATGGACTAAAGTAAGCTTCTCGGAGCTGTAATATTCGATTCAATGATGCAATCAAACAGTTTGGTTTCATCAAGAACGAAAATGAGCCTTGTGTCTATAAGAAGGTTGTAGGGGATATAGTTGTCTTCCTCATATTGTATGTGGATGACATACTACTCATTGGGAAGGACATCCCTTTGCTTCAGTCTGTCAAGACCTGGCTAGGAAGTTGCTTCTCAATGAAGGACTTAGGTGAGACATCCCACATCCTAGGGATACAGATTTATAGAGATAGATCTAAGAGATTGCTTGACCTAAGTCAGAGTACATATATTGACAAGGTACTCCTTCGGTTTGCCATGCAGAACTTCAAGAAGGGATTTCTGCCGATGTCACATGGTGTGAGTCTTTCGAAGACTCAAGGTCCCTCTTCTAGAGAGGAGAGAGACCGCATGGATCAGATCCCTTATGCCTCAGTCATAGGATCTATCATGTACGCCATGCTATATACTCGACCTGATGTCTCGTATGCTTTGAGCATGACGAGCAGATACCAGTCAGATCCAGGTGAAAGTCACTGGATAGCGGTCAAGAATATTCTTAAGTACTTAAGAAGGACTAAAGAATATTTCTTGATATATGGAGGCAATGATGAGCTAGCTGTAAAGGGTTATGGTGATGCCAGCTTCCAGACCGATCAGGATGATTATCGATCGCAGTCAGGGTTCGTATTTAGCATAAATGGTGGTGCTGTGAGCTGGAAGAGTTCGAAGCAGCACACAGTAGCTGATTCTACGACAGAGGCCGAGTACATTGCTGCATCAGAGGCAGCAAAGGAGACAGTTTGGATCCGCAAGTTCATCACTGAACTTGGGGTGGTTCCCAGTATCACTGACCCTATTAAGCTCTATTATGACAACAATGGAGCTATAGCACAGGCGAAGGAACCTCGCTCACACCAGCGGACCAAACACATACTACGGCGCTTCCATCTCATTCGAGAGATTATCGAGAGAGGAGATGTGAAGATTTGCAGAGTACCTACAGAGGCTAACATCGCAGATCCCTTGACCATGGCTTTGGCACAGAGGAAGCATGATGGTCACACTAGGTCATTGGGGCTTAGAGCCTACACTGATTGACACTAGTGCTAGTGGGAGATTATTAGTCAGAGCCCTAGAGCCAATCATTTGATGATTGTATTATGGACTTGTTGTATCATATTCTTATATAAATAAAGGCATTTGTTTTGGTTATTATACTTACTTGTATTGGTGCCAAATAAACTAAGTATAATAGCGTCCTTGAGTAGAAGGTTCTCACCTATATCAATCGGTTAGTTGAACCGATAGTGAGATGATATAGGGAACACTACTCTTAATCATTCCTAGTCGAGTATTAACATTCAGGGACAATGTTAATGCAATAAGACTAGCATGTAGGTCAACTCGATGACTTGATCTCACAAGTCATGGATATAGAGATATCAAGTTGACACATGAGTATGCATTGGAGAATGTATACTGAATGACCCGCTATGAGAAAGTATCATGGATCATTATATGAGTGTCATATACTTTCTCATGTGGATATTAGTATGACTACTAGTCCTTGGACCTAAAGTCGCCATGGATCCCTACATAAGGAGTTATGTACTTTGGTTTCGTCAAACGTCACCCGTAACTGGGTGGACTATAAAGGCGATTACTGGGTATGTAACGAATTATGCAGAGGGATGTGAGTGATGTAGATGGGCTCTATCCCTCCTATATGACGGGAGCGACATCGATATTCTTGATTGAGTGAGATCACGAAGTGCATGACCATGCCCAAATGAGTCAATATGAGATATTGAGCTCATTTGATTTAGTGAGTCTACTTGGAGATCAAGATTTAGATTGGTCAGAGGATGACACAGTGTATGCCTCACATTGATCAATCTAGATGTCTAGTATAGAAGGACACTTGTCATATTTTGTGAGGAGTCACAATTAGTAGTCACAAGGTGATGTTGGATCTCAACATTCTTGTAACTTGGGTAGTAATGATGTGTTCCTAGATACAGCTCATTACTTATGTTCCTAAATGAGTTTAGGGGCATTGCCAACGTTACAAGAACCTATAGGGTCACACACTAAGGATAATTAGATGGAGATTAGGTTCATATGATGAACCAAGAGGATTAGATTCATGTGATGAATCAAATTGGATTAAGAGTAATCCTAATTGGGCTAATTGAGTTGGACTCAAGTTGATTCATATGTTCAATGAGTCTAATTTAGATTATGACTCATTGAATCAATTTAATTAAATGAATTAGATTCATTATATTAAATTGGCTTGAATTAAATGGTTGGATTAGATCAACCATGAGAGAGATTAAGTCAAGTTTGACTTAACTTGAGAGGAAGATGAAGAGTCAAGTTTGACTTGACTTTATGCCACCTCATTGGTGAGTTGGCATTAAGTGGACCAATGATGATGCTCCACATCATCATGGTTACTTAAGTGAAGTGCCACCTCATGGGAGTTACCAAGAGTTGTGACTCTTGGTATCCCATGGAGGTTACAAACCACTTAATTAGATGAAAAGAGTTTCATTTTGCATGTGTAACTCTCATTCAAGTGATCTTCCTCCTCCTAAGCTCTCTTCTTGCTCCTTCTCTTCTCTTGGTCGTGGGTTTCAAACAAGGGAGAAGAAAGGGGAGTGAATCTAATCCAAGAAGAAAGGTTAGTGAAAGTCACATAGAGATTTTAGAGCAGTGTGTTTTCTTCTTTTCCTTTCTTCTTCTTCCAATCCTACCCGAGAGCCCTAGAGAGTGCTAGCACACTTGTGGTGCTCTCTTCTCCATCCTTGTGTGTTAGAGAACACATCTTGTTCGTGTGGATATCACTAGAGAACACATCTCTTCTCCATCCTTTCATTGGTAATTGGTAAGGAAATATTGGAATATGATTTATCAACTTCTTATAACCATGTATCTTCTCTTTTAGTAAGTGTTTGCAGCGGGGCGGATGCTTATAAGTTAGAGGATTGGAATTTCCATCCTCATGGGAGGCCGCCGGATGAAGGTCATGAGCCGACAAGTGATGTTGGAAGAAGGCCTCCCATAAAAAATGATAAGTATATCTGCCCTCCGAGGGCAAGAAAATGAGAAGAATAAGAAGATCGGTCGAGCTAAAGACGTTAAACAAGCGCTTCTTGGGAGGCAACTCAAGGGTTTCTTTAGTTAGTTTCAATTCAAGTTTTCTTTTCATTAGTTAGTGTTTTTATTTCGTTGTTGTTGTTTGTTTTCAGGTTGTATTTTGCTTCCATGAGCTGACCATGATTACTTCATGGGCATGGAAGCATTGGAGAAGTTGGAAAGGGAGAAAATCATCTATGTTGAGCTAAACAGAGCTTGGTCGTGTACCAGACATGGCCGTGTAGAGCTTACAGAGGAGGAAGAGTACTTGTCCATGTGACTCACACGGGCCGTGTGAACTTACCAGAGAAAGAGATGTGCTTGGCCGTGTACGACACACAACCGTGTGGAGATTCCAGAGAAGGAAAAATACTCGATCGTGTACCACACACGACCGTGTAAGAATTCCCAAGAAGAAGAAGGGATCAGCCGTGTTAGAATGCTTGAGAAGAAGAAGGACTCGGCTGTGTCTCAGACACGACCGTGTGAGGCTAAATCAAGAAGGAATAGAATCCAGTCATGCATCACACACGGCCGTGCAAAAGAAGCCGAGAAGGAGCATGTTCTGCTCGTGTCGATTGACACGGTCGTGAGGACTTAGCCGAGATGGAGAGTCCTTAATTCGTGTAGATCTGCAAGGTCGTGCGGCATACCTTAACCCTGGCCGTGTCTATAAGACACAATTTTCCCTAGGCCTTGTCGGCCACACACCCAAGCTTCTTTTCCCTAAAAAACCCTTCTCATCTTCAACTCTTCCTCCTAACTTCTTAGATCTAGATCTCAAACTCATTTCTCTCCATAAACCACATCAAGATCTAGCAAATTCTCCTCTCCTCTCTTCAATATCTACAATTCTTTGTCCCAAAGATCTTACTTTTCAAGATCTATTCTTACAAGAATCAAATTTCTCCAACAAAACAACACCTTTCCCACTTTGAACTTCACATCATATCCAATCTTTTGAAGAAACTTTGTAAAGGAAATGGAGGATCAAGCAGAGGAAATGATTCACCAAAGGATAAAGGGAAAGAGAAGGTAACAAAAGGACTAGGGAAAGAGAATTTCACGCGACGAAGGTAATGACAATGAATTCATCCCTCTTTTTCCTATTGGTCATCCACTTAGACCTCCACCTTCCCCGAACTACCTCCTCCACCACCATATTGATTTCATCGGGAGGATGAAAAGTTTAAGTCTGGGGGGGGGGGGCAGTTTCCAACCTGAAATTTTTGTATTTTCAGTTTTATGCATTTTGTTTGTTTTTATCTTGCTTTTGTTATGCATGTTTGTTTTGCATTTCATCTTTTGTCTTTTGAAGTATTTTGTGGCATTCATATTAAGAAAATCAATCCTCACTTATATGCTTACTTGTCTAAAAGCAAAATGGTTAGCACGTTTATATCTTGATTCATGATGTTGTAAATGATACTAGTATGTTTAGTGTACCTCTTTTCTCTATCTTAAGAAGCATGATATGAGCTAAGTATCGTATGGAGATAAGTTTGAGATTTGAATTAACCTTAAGGATCTTACATTCACTTTACTTGAGCTTGAATAGTTGATATAATTGAAATAGTCAAGATTCATCCTATTTGTTTAGGGCTTACTTCCCATGGTGATTTCTCAAACTTCATTTTGGTTATTGGATGATGCTCGAATCATGTAAGCTCATTTGGAAAAATTAATATATCCCAACATTTGTGCTTATGTGCATTTCTGAATAAGTGTTGCACATTGCAATCACTGGAAAAAAAATGAAATGAAAACAAAAAGTGGTAATGAATAAGAGATATAAAAAATAATTGTCGTGAGTAGAAACTAGCAGGTTACCCCTTTGAGACTGAGTTAGGTTACTGGGGAAATGACTGCTATGCTTCTCTTGAGATCAAGCACACCATTGAGACCCTGGGTTGATTGAGAAATAGGAATCAAGTGTGTGACAAGTAAGTGCCTATCACCGAGAATATTGAGAACTCAATTGGATGATGACTTGACTAGGACATAGATTGTGTAATGACCCGCCTTCTACTGACTAGGCTGTGAGGCCGATCGCTACATTATGCTTTGCTAAATTACTATTGCGAAAATCTGGATTGATTAAAATTTTACTAAATTGATTACTGTAAAATCTGAACTTAATATTCTAGGTGTACCTAGGAGTTGTACACATGCTAGGGAAGATAATCTATGCCTCTCGGATGTCCTGCTAGCTGTAATCAGGCATTTCAATCGATCCATGAATCGATTGGGCTGTCGGATCGATCCAGTGATCGATCCAGCTTGATACCGGCACGGAGAAAACTCTGGATCGGTCGGCTGACCGATCCACAAGCTATCTTGCTTCTGTGTGCGGCTGGATCAGTTTACCGACCGATCCGAGTACATCGATCGGTCGATGAACCGATCGATTAACTCACCGATCGGTCGGTGACCGATCGATGAGCTTCAGATCTCTGTTGCATACGGATCGGTCGGCTAACCGATCCATAAGAGATGCTTCTGTACGCGGCTGGATCGGTCTATCCCCAATTCCGATCGATCTGTAGATCGATCTGGGTTTCTGATTTCGAATCAGAACCCCTGATTTCAGCACTATTTCGTGCCCAACTCATACACATCAAGTCTATAACAGCTAGAAACATTTTTAACATGTATTAGCTAACATTTTAAACATGATATCACGCATGATTCACTAATTCATGGCATGCAAATGTACTATGTGTAGAATAATAAGGTTCTAACAGTTAACTAATTTTGCTGAAAGTTCTAATACATAAATAAAGCTTGTTAGATCCCTAAGATCTTTTATTCCAAGTTCCTGCCCACACACATCCTCGTAGCATTGTCCTCCAGCCTCCGCTAGTCCATCTTTCCTTTACCTTTATCTGCAGTATAAGGAAAAGAAAGTATCTATAAGCTTTCGCTTAGTAAGAAACCATCTACCTCACTAAAACATGCATTCGATGCAATATGCTTTTAAAACATGCTGTTTGAAAGTGCACTGATTAGACTGAAACATGGCATGTTATCATACATAGAAATCAAAGCTAGTCATGGCATACTATCATCTAAACATGTGTAATAAAAGCTGAACATGAACACAAAAGCATGGCATACAAAGCTAACCATAACTATCATGTGTAACAACAAGGAAAACTGAGCTGAACATGAATTAAACTAGTCTGGAACTGAATTCAAACTCAACTAACATAACTGATCTTTGTGAGTTTTGAAAAACTATAATATAATAGATTAAAATACATAATCATACTGCTAATGGGCCCGACAACTGTACATGCTATGCGCGCATCCTCAACTAAACCCGGGGTTGCAAATCCTGAATTTAGCAAGGTTTACTAGGTTATCTAAACCTAGGGACCGACTATGGGAGTCCAGCCCAAGGGATATCTAATCCTGTACAGTGCCACTACTGAAAATAAAATACTGAATCATAGCTAATTAATTTACCTTGCTTCTACTAGGTTATCTGAACCTAGAGGCGACTGTGGGTGCCCACCCATTGGACTGTAGTCCCATATATGCTGTGGCAAGGCTAACTAAACAATTTAAATGCTTCTATTGTATTTACTGAGCTATTAAAATGCCTAAGTTTCATTTTTCTGTGCTAAATAATTTAATCGAACACTTAGTATGCACTAATTCGCATCCTTGTGCCGAAAGTCTACATATTACTAAACTAAAACATGGAATTCACACAGAAGCTACTTATACTGCAGGAGAGGGGTTTCTTACCTCCTATTCGAAGTTTCTTACGATTCTAATCGCTAGTTTTACCGGAAGAACGATCTCCTTGACGATTCTCCTACTTCTACATGCTCTTCTCGCGAAGGGGAGCGTCCTCGTCTCGAAGTCGTCGCCGGAAAGTGCCCTTGGGCCGAACCTTAGCCTTCCTTGTGGTTGGCACCGAGAGAAGGAGAGGAGAAGGGAAGTCGGCGGTGAGGGTTTGAGGAGAGGAAAAATCACGATCCAAATAACCCTTCACTTAATTATTTCCTATTTATATTAAGTGGTAATTTCCGCCCAAATCTAACATAAATATTATTGATTCCCTTTGCTTTCAGCACGGCCCTGTTGGGTTCACTTGGTTACCATGGTTCACCATAAGTCATAGGACCAATTAGGTCTCGGGTTCAATTCCCGTGTAGGCTATTTTACGATCCTATTTATTTTTGCTACTTCCACTACTCTAAAAATTCCATAAAAATATTCTAAAATTCCAGAAAAATCATAGAATATTTCTAAAATAATTTTGAGAATTTTCGGGCGTTACAATCCCCCATACCTTATAAAAAGTTCATCCTAGAACTTAGAATAACTCTGGGTACTTCTGTCTCATGCTAGCCTCTGTCTCCCAAGTTGCCTCTTCTGCTGTGTGACTGTGCCAAATAATTTTGACTAATGGTACTTCCTTGTTCCGCAATTTCTTAACTGCTCGGTCTATTATCTGAATAGGCCGACTGTCATAGCTGAGGTCTTCGCGGATCTGTACCGACTGGGGCTCAATCACCTGGGTGGTATCTGTGATATGCTTCTTCAGCATAGAGACATGAAATACATTGTGGATAGTTGACATTTCCTGGGGTAGCTCTAGCTCATATGCTACCTTGCCCACTCTTCTGCTGATAAGGTATGGTCCCACATATCGGGGACTTAGCTTGCCCTTCTTCCCAAAACGCATTACTCCCTTTATGGGAGCTACTTTAAGGAACACTGAATCCCAACTGAAAACTCCAAAGGTATGCGCCGTATATCAGCATAGCTTTTCTGGCGGCTCTGAGCTGTCTCTATCCTCTCGCGGATCTGCTGTATAGCTGCTGTGGTATCTGCCACTAGATCTGTCTGAAGTTCTAGCTCTTTCTGTTCACCACTCTCATACCAGCAGATTGGAGATCTACACCTCCGCCCATAGAGAGCCTCATAAGGTGCCATACCGATAGTGGCCTGATAGCTGTTGTTGTATGCAAATTCTGCTAAACTCAGATATTTGCACCAACTTCCCTTGAAATCTCGGGCACATGCTCGGAGCATATCCTCGAGTACCTGATTTACTCGCTTCGTCTGTCCATCTGTCTGTGGATGGAAGGCTGTGCTAAACTTTAACTTCATGCCCAAAGCTGTCTGTACACACTCCCAGAAGTGTGACGTGAACCTGCTGTCTCTGTCTGAAATAATGGTTCGTGGGACTCCATGTAATCTAACGATCTCCTTGAGATACAACTGAGCTAGCTGTTCCATGGAGTAGGATATCCTGATAGCTAAGAAGTGGGCTGATTTAGTCAATCTATCGACTATTACCCAGATGGTATCAAAACCATTTGTGGTTCTGGGTAATCCCACTATAAAATCCATAGAAATGTCTTCCCACTTCCATTCTGGTATCTGTATGGGCTGCAAAACTTTCCCTGGTCTCTGATGTTCTGCCTTAACCCTCTGACAGGTTAGGCAGGTGCTGACATATCGAGCGATGTCTCTCTTCATCCCAGGCCACCAAAAACGTTTCTTCATGTCCTGGTACATTTTGGTGGAGCCAGGATGCATCGCATAGGGAGTCTTGTGAGCCTCGTCTAGGATTTTCCTCTGTAGTTCCTCCTGATCCGGAATACATAGCCTATCACCAAAATATAACACCCCGCTATCTGATATTCTGAACTCTCCACCTTCTGATTCTGCTAAACCTTGCTTGATTCTCTGAATTTCAGGATCCTGCTCCTGAGCTGTCTGGATGTCACCGAGCAAGGTAGACTCTAATGTCATAGTAGAGAGCTGTCCGACTATGAGCTCGAGACCGAAATATGAGATCTCCTTCTGTAGGGGCGGTGACATGGCTGCTAGAGATAATAGGGTAGCGCTGGACTTCCTGCTGAGGGCGTCTGCTACCCTATTCGCTTTTCCTGGGTGGTAGAGGATATCTATGTCGTAGTCTTTGACCAGTTCTAGCCATCTGCGCTGTCGCATATTCAGATCAATCTGAGTGAAGAAGTACTTCAGACTCTGATGATCTGTATACACTCTGCACTGAGCTCCATACAAGTAATGTCTCCAAATCTTGAGAGCAAACACCACTGCTGCAAGCTCAAGGTCGTGAGTAGGATAGTTCTTCTCATAATCCTTTAGTTTTCTGGAGGCATAGGCGATCACCTTGCCATCTTGCATCAGCACTGCTCCTAGTCCCAACTTCGAGGCATCACTATATATGTCAAAGCTATCTGCGTTCTCTGGTAGAGTCAGAATAGGTGCACTGGTCAATCTCCTTTTCAGCTCGCTGAAACTATTCTCACAGTCCTCTGTCCACTGAAATTTTCTGTTCTTTCTGGTAAGAGCTGTCAGTGGGGAGGCTATCCTGGAGAAGTCCTCTACGAATTTCCTGTAGTAACCTGCTAATCCCAGAAAGCTTCTGACCTCACTGGCATTCTTGGGTCTTTTCCAGTTGCTCACAGCTTCTATCTTACTGGGGTCTACCATGATACCATCCTTTGAGATGATGTGACCTAGGAAGGACACCTGATCTAGCCAAAATTCACATTTGGTGAACTTGGCGCACAGCTGATTCTACTGAAGGGTCTGTAATACTGTTTTTAGGTGCTCTACGTGTTCTTCCTGAGTTCTGGAATAGATAAGGATGTCATCGATGAACACGATAACGAACCTATCTAAATATTCTCTGAATACCCTGTTCATAAGGTCCATGAAAGTAGCTGGAGCATTTGTCACGCCAAAGGACATGACTACGAACTCGTAATGTCCGTATCTAGTCCTGAATGCTGTCTTGGGTATGTCCCCTTCTTTAACCTTCACCTGATGATAACCTAATCTGAGGTTTATTTTAGAGAACATTGCTGCTCCCTTTAGCTGATCAAACAGGTCATCTATTCTGGGAAGAGGATACCTGTTCTTGATTGTGACTTGGTTCAGTGCCCGGTAGTCTATACACAGGCGCATGCTCCCGTCTTTCTTCTTCACGAACAATACAGGTGCTCCCCATGGTGAGTGACTAGGACGGATGAAGCCCTTGTCAAGCAGCTCCTGAAGTTCCTTCAGTTCTGCTGGAGCCATGCGGTAAGGTGCTTTGGAGATAAGATTTGTACCGGGAATGAGCTCTATCTCAAATTCGATCTCCCTGTCTGGTGCTAGGCCTGGTAACTCTTCAGGGAAGACTACTGGGTAGTCACATACGACTCGGACCTCTACTAGCTGTTGGTTCTTGTCCTGACTGGTGCTAACTACGTGTGCTAAGAACCCCGTACATCCTGAATCCATCAACCTCTGTGCCTTCATAGCTGAGAGAAACTTCTTGGCCTTTCTCCTGGGTTCTCCGACGAATTCGAACTGTGCTTCCGCTTCAGGTTGGAATATGACTTTCTGTTTACGACACTCGATGGAGGCACCGTATTTGATCAAGAAGTCCATCCCGAAGATGACGTCGTAGTCGGTCATATTAATCACTATCAGATCGCAAAAGAGCTCTCTGTCTGCTATAGTAACCGCCGCTCGAGCGGTGCGTGACGCCATGATTTCTCCACGAGGGTAACGCTCGTAAGGCGCTCCGAGGTACCGCTAACTTCTCGAAAATGCCCTAGATATGTATGAATGGGTTGCCCCAATATCGAATAAGACAGTTGCACTTTGTCGTAAAATACTAATATGACTGTAACAACTGTCGAGTTTCTGCGTCCTCTCCGGTGAGTGAGTAGATCCTCGCATTGGTCATAGCTGGAGGGGCTTCTATGCCCTGGCTGATATGTGGACCATCTAAAGCGCTGCATCGATGTAGCGAGATGGTGGCCTCCATCTGAATCGGTGTGGGCGAGGAAGATGGTCTTGTTTGGACACTTTGGCCATATGCCCTTCTGTCTGCATTCAAAGCATCCTCGTGTGCCCTTACGACAAACTCCGGATGGAATTTCCCACAAGTAGCACACTTTGGATAAGCTGGGGCTTGGCTGACCCTCCTTTTGGGTAACTCCCTGGTTTGCGCTTGTTGCTGGAGTTCCCTTTCCAGTTAGAGCCATGGGAGCTGTGGCCCTGCTGTTTTTGAGTGCCTGAGCCTCCTTGACCTTTAGCTTCGGAGAGGACTTGCTTCTGCTGCTTGATGTCATTCTGGTAATGCTCAGTGATTAGAGCACTGCTCACTAATTCTTCTGTGGTTTGTGGCCTATGAACGCCACCAACCACGTTCATTGCTATTTCCGGCCTCAACATCTTGAGCATCAACCGGATTCGTTCCCTTTTTGTGCTGACTAATTCAGGGCATAGACGAGCCAACTTGTTGAATTTCTTCACGGCTTCCTCAACTGATAGGTTGCCCTGACGAAACTCAGTGAACTCGTCGTAGTGACGGTTGGTGACCCGCACGTGAAAGAACTCCTCAAAGAATTCCTTCTCGAAGTCAGCTCATGTCATCTAGTTCACTGGGCTCTTCGCTCTGATTCTCTCCCACCACATACGTGCATCTCCTGCCAGACAGAAGGAGGCGCACTTCACCTTCTCATGTTCTGGCCAGTCCAGAAGCTCCATCGTACTTTCCAGTGTTTTGAACCATGCCTGAGCATCCCATGGTTCATTGCTGCCTGAGAAATTCTCTGGCTTGACTCTCTGCCACTGGATCAGATAGGCTTCTCTCTGCGTTCCTGCTGCTGGGGCTACTGGTGTCGTAGGATGGACTGGTGGAACCTCTAAGACCACTGGTGTCGCTAAGTTAGGCTCCGGGGTGACAGTGGGAGTGTTCTGCTGACTAGCCTTTAAGGTGGCTATTTCCTGTTGCTGTTCAGCTAGCTGCTGCTGTAACTGAGCCACTAGTGCTGTAAGGTCTGGGGGAGGCACTGAACTGCCTGCCTCATGCTGGGGCTCAGTGGCTGGTGCCCTTCTAGCTGGGCGTCCTCGTGTCATTTCTAAAGACATGCATGACATACATGACTAACACAAGCATAATAGAGAAACTATTGTTATCATGTTAACTACTATCATAAACAAGCATGCTTTAGTTATCCATAACAGAAAAGCAATAAACATACAAAGTGAGAGGTATTCTTACTTGGAAGCTACAGGTACAATGTTGATGTGTGTGTAGGAAGTATGGGAACTTGGCTCTGATACCACTCTGTAACGACCCGCCTTCTACTGACTAGGCTGTGAGGCCGATCGCTACATTATGCTGTGCTAAATTACTATTGCAGAAATCTGGATTAATTAAAATTTTACTAAACTGATTACTGTAAAATCTGAACATAATATTCTGGTTGTACCTAGGAATTGTACATATGCTAGGGAAGATAATCTATGCCTCTCGGATGTCCTGCTAGCTGTAATCAGGCATTTCAATCGATCCATGAATCGATTGGGCTATCGGATCGATCCAGCTTGATACCGGCACGGAGAAAACTCTGGATCGGTCGGCTGACCGATCCATAAGCTATCTTGCTTCTGTATGCGGTTGGATCGGTCTACCGACCGATCCAGGAGTACACTGATCGGTTGGTAGATCGATCCAGTGGCTCACTGATCGGTCGGCTGACCGATCAGTGAGCATCTGTACTCTCTGTTCGCATCTGGATTGGTCGGCTGACCGATCCATAACAGACGCTAACTCTCTGTTCGCGACTGGATTGGTCAGCTGACCGATCCAGTGGCACAACCCAATTCTGATCGATCTGTAGATCGATCTCGGTTTCTGATTTCGAATCAGAACCCCTGATTTCAGCACTATTTCGTGCCCAACTCATACACATCAAGTCTATAACAGCTAGAAACATTTTTAACATGTATTAGCTAACATTTTAAACATGATATCACGCATGATTCACTAATTCATGGCATGCACATGTACTATGTGTAGAATAATAAGGTTCTAACAGTTAACAAATTTTGCTGAAAGTTCTAATACATAAATAAAGCTTGTTAGATCCCTAAGATCTTTTATTCCAAGTTCCTGCCCACACACATCCTCGTAGCATTGTCCTCCAGCCTCCGCTAGTCCATCTTTCCTTTACCTTTATCTGCAGTATAAGGAAAAGAAAGTATCTATAAGCTTTCGCTTAGTAAGAAACCATCTACCTCACTAAAACATGCATTCGATGCAATATGCTTTTAAAACATGCTGTTTGAAAGTGCACTGATTAGACTGAAACATGGCATGTTATCATACATAGAAATCAAAGCTAGTCATGGAATACTATCATCTAAACATGTGTAATAAAAGCTGAACATGAACACAAAAGCATGGCATACAAAGCTAACCATAACTATCATGTGAAACAACAAGGAAAACTGAGCTGAACATGAATTAAACTAGTCTGGAACTGAATTCAAACTCAACTAACATAACTGATATTTGTGAGTTTTGAAAAACTATAATATAATAGATTAAAATACATAATCATACTGCTAATGGGCCCAGCAACTGTATATGCTATGCGCACATCCTCAACAAAACCCGGGATTGTAAATCCCGAATTTAGCAAGGTTTACTAGGTTATCTAAACCTAGGGACCGACTATGGGAGTCCAGCCCAAGGGATATCTAATCCTGTACAGTGCCACTACTGAAAATAAAATACTGAATCATAGCTAATTAATTTACCTTGTTTCTACTAGGTTATCTGAACCTAGAGGCGACTGTGGGTGCCAACCCATTGGACCGTAGTCCCATATATGCTGTGGCAAGGCTAACTAAACTATTTAAATGCTTCTATTGCATTTACTGAGCTATTAAAATGCCTAAGTTGCATTTTTCTGTGCTAAATAATTTAATCGAACACTTAGTATGCACTAATTCGCATCCTTGTGCCGAAAGTCTACATATTACTAAACTAAAACATGGAATTCACACAGAAGCTACTTATACTGCAGGTGAGAGGTTTCTTACCTCCTATTCGAAGTTTCTTACGATTCTAATCGCTAGTTTTCCCGGAAGAACGATCTCCTTGACGATTCTCCTACTTCTACGTGCTCTTCTCGCGAAGGGGAGCGTCCTCGTCTCGAAGTCGTCACCGGAAAGTGCCCTTGGGCCGAACCTTAGCCTTCCTTGTGGTTGGCACCGAGAGAAGGAGAGGAGAAGGGAAGTCGGCGGTGAGGGTTTGAGGAGAGGAAAAATCACGATCCAAATAACCCTTCACTTAATTATTTCCTATTTATATTAAGTGGTAATTTCCGCCCAAATCTAACATAAATATTATTGATTCCCTTTCCTTTCAGCACTGCCCTGCTGGGTTCACTTGGTTACCATGGTTCACCATAAGTCATAGGACCAATTAGGTCTCGGGTTCAATTCCCGTGTAGGCTATTTTACGGTCCTATTTATTTTTGCTACTTTCACTACTCTAAAAATTCCATAAAAATATTCTAAAATTCCAGAAAAATCATAGAATATTTCTAAAATAGTTTTGAGAATTTTCGGGCGTTACAGATTGAAACTTGAAGAGTTTGGGTCATTTATTGCACTGTGCATACTCGAGTTATTTCTATGATCATGCTTATCAATGAAACTTTTGGATAGAGATAGGAAAGTCCATTAGGGATTATGATGCATTATGAAACATATGAATCTTAATTGTGGCATTTTTCTTGAGGACAAGCAAAAGTTTAAGTCTGGCGGTATGATGTGCGTAGATTTTATACACTTGTTTAGCATATTTTACACATGATTTATCTATGCATTTTCATTCTTTTAGCTTTACTTTTAGCATAATTACTCTTCTTTGTTCGGAGATCTACTTTTGTGTGTTTTCTGTCTACAGAAGTCGAATTTGGAGAAGAATTGATGTTCGTGGCTAATTCAACAATTAAGTAAAGTAAGAAGACACTAGCCATGAATGGCATACGGCCATGCCAAAGGAAAATGATCTTGGCAGTGTGAAGATGGCTAGCCATGCAGCTTCAGCAGAGAAGGAGAATGGCACGGCCGTGTGAGAGTCACACAACCATGTCACATTTGAAGCAAATCTAGAACACGGCCATGTAGATCTACATGGCCGTGCTGTTAGGATGTATACTAAAGCCTAGCTTTTTGTATAAACATTTATTTTAAAATGAGAATCACATTGGTCAAATGTCTGCATTTAGTTAAATGCAGTTGTCCATTTAATTTATATTGTAGATAACATGGTGTGTGCTGTCACACAGAAGATCATGTTATCAGTTCCTTAAAA
This sequence comes from Zingiber officinale, assembly GCF_018446385.1. Lineage (NCBI taxonomy): Eukaryota > Viridiplantae > Streptophyta > Magnoliopsida > Zingiberales > Zingiberaceae > Zingiber > Zingiber officinale. Next base: position 16,921,173 of record NC_055995.1, read on the forward strand.
ATTATAAATAGAAGCTCACAACCAAGATGGATTAGGACAAACCATTGGAATGGTTGTAGTGTAATTTGATATTAGTTTATCTTGACTATAAAATTACACTAGTACACTATGTGTGTATAGAGCAGGACCATTTGAGGTTGTTCCTTTTATACTCACTGCATAAAAGAACAGAACTTCTGTTATTATGGATGTGCGTACTCTTAATCCCGATATAATAACAAGCACATGCACTTAATATTTATTTCTTTAATTTATCAAAGGGTGAGATTTATTCGTTAAATCAATAGAGCTGATAAGTTGAGAAATAATATTATTTATATGGTGTGTTGTTGATTATAGAAGGAAACTGTGTCCAATTTATTAGGATGATGATGCCTCTTGAGGAGTTCATAAGGATTGTCATGTAAACCCTGCAGGTGGACTTAGTTCCGACATGATAATGAAGTTGAGTGATACTACTCTTGGAGTTAGATGTTAATTAAGTGAGTTGTCAGTAACTCATTTAATTAATGGACATTCGATATCTTAAACACAGGGAGATTAACGCACTCATGATAAGTAGGAGCCCATAATGTAATATGGTATTGGTGCGGTAGTTCAATAATAACTCTTTAGTGGTATGAGTTATTATTGATGAACTTGAGTTAGATGTTCGGGTCGAACACAGGAAGCTCAAGCTCATCAGGAGGCCAAAACTAATTCCTCCTATAGGTCCCTGTTGTAGCCTCTATGTATAAAGCCTCGCATCCACCCAAGTCATCCTTATGGCCGACCATATCCTTGCTTGGTGCCCAAGCAAGGGGCCGACCACCCCTTGCTTGGTGCCCAAGCAAGGGGCCGACCAAGATGGGTTTAAAATTGGTTTTTAATTTTTTAAATCTTTCTTTTTGTATCCATCTACAATGTTTCAAAAGAGAGATTTTAAATTTTAAAAACTTTCCTTTTTTTGAAGCCATCCACATGGTTTTAAAAGAGAGTTTTAGATTTAAAAAATCTTTCCTTTTGTAGCCATATACAATGGTTTAAAAGAGAGATTTTGTTTTATTAAAACTTTCTTTTTTTGTAACCATGATTTAAAATAAAGGTTTTAATTTTAAAAATCTTTCATTTTTGTAGCCATCTACAATGTTTAAAAGAGGGATTTTAAATTTTAAAACTTTCCTTTTGTAGCCATCCACAATAGGAAATTAAAAAGAGAGATTTTAATTGTTGTTAAAATCTTTCCTTTTTAACCATTACCAAGGATTAACTGGAAGCCAATCCTTGAAATTACCAAGGATTAACTGGAAGCCAATCCTTTTGTAGCCATTACCAAGGATTACCAAGGTTGCACGAGTAGCGCCAACACGTGCAACCTTTCCAAAGGCCAAGCATTGGCAAGCCATGTGTGCCACACGGTCGTGCAACTTTTCCAGAGACCAAGACTGACATAGCGTGTGTGCCACATGACCGTGTGAGCCATCCAAAGGTGGAGCACGGCACGTCCGTGTGAATCTCACACGGTCGTGTGATTGATGTGCGTAGATTGTATACACTTATTGGCATGTTTTGACGCACATTCACATACTTTGAGCATGCTTGATCTATGCATTTTCGTACTTTCAGCTTTCCTTTTAAGCATATTTACTCTTTTTATTCGGAGATCTTCTTTTGTGAATTTACTGTACAAAGGAGTCGAAATTGGTGAAAATTTCGTGTTCGAAGCCAAATCTGTGAGCAAAGCAAGGGAAGAAGGTGCCCTACCTGAACCACGCACTGCCCTGCTCTGGGGGGTTGCCCAGGCCGTGTGGAGATCACGGGCCAGAAGGCTACAGTAGGAAACGAAGTGGTCATGGCCGTGTGAACCTCACACGGTCGTGCAAGGATCTGAAGAACCCAAACATGAGAAGAAGCATAGGCCGTGTGCATCACACGACCATGTGAGTTTTCCAGAGACAGGAGAAGCCTCGGCCGTGTATCTCACACGGCCGTGTGAGGTTCTCAGTGGAAGGGAAGGAAGCAGGCCGTGTGCATCACATGACCGTGCTAGATTTCCAGAGGCTAAGGCAGTTCAGGCCGTGTAGATCTACACGGCCGTGTAAAGGGGCCATTGGCGGATGTTTGCCACGGCCGTGTCTCACACACGACCGTGCAAGGCTGGCAGAGAGGAGAGTGGGCAAGGCCGTGCGAACCTCACACGGACGTGCCACGGGGCCGTGTGACACCCAAACTTCACCTCAATTTAAACCCTTCTACAAGATTTGAAAGGGAATCTTCTCCCTCTGGGAGAGAGCGAGATTTGGGTCTTTCCTTCCAATCTTGGGAGGATTTCTGGGCGATCAAAAGGCGGATCTTCAATGGATTCGACTCCGGGAGTGTGGATTGGATCCGAAGACCAAACTTCATCTTAGATAAGTTTTCTTTCTCTCCTCTTCTTGGATTAGGGATCAAGAAATGCTTGTAATCTTTGTATTTTCGGATTTCTCTCTTCGATTCATGGAGTAGATCTCTTTGTTTTAGGATGGAGGGAGTATTTGTATGATGAATTAATGTAAACTCTTGTGGATTTGCCATTTCCTTGTTTCTATGATATTGTCTTGTTTGTATCAATTCAATCTTGAATGAATCGTTGTGATGTGGACCTAATTCTCATTTTAGATTGATTGTTTGAATGTCCTATGGATCTTGTAGAGATTATCTCCCACTTGATTTTCTGAGAGAAGCACGCGAAAGGTGCAAGCCCGTGTAAGGACGTTTGAGGGATAAGATTTAGGGTAAAATAGGATGATTCAAGAGGGTAGGCTAGATTTAGGGATTAATCTTTATATCTTATGGATTGAAAAGTATGATCTTTGTGTTGATTATTCGAGGGATCTTCGTGACAGGAACATGCTCGTGTAAGGACAACATAAGTTCATATCTAATTGATCACATTTAGGTATAGATTTCAGTCCTAGGTCGGTTGTCTATTGCAAGAGAGAACCGACAACCTTCTACAAATGTTGGACAATTGAGAAATAGGATTTGGTAGATCATTTACATTGAAGAATCTTACAAAGAAACCAAAACTCCTAGAACATTCCTTTATCATAGCCCATAATCTTGTTTGTTGATCTTTCATTTCTATGTTTACTTTTCATTAGTTACCTTTAGCTTTTGGAAACCAATTGATTAGTTGTTTAGCTAACTCGTGTTGAAACATTTCTAATGCTTATTCCGGTCCCTGTGGATATGATAATCTTTTATATTACTTGCGACATTTCCGTACACTTGCGGAGAGCGAACAAGTTTTTGGCGCCGTTGCCGGGGACTGCGCTATAACATTAGAGATTATCAATTGAGTTAGACTAGGCATAACTTTTCTTTTCAATTGCATAGTTATAACTAATTGTTAGAATTCTGTTTCTATAAGTTTTTCATTTCTTGTGTAACATTCTTGTCAATTTCTTTCTATTGTGATTCTAATTCTGCATTTTTGATTCTAACTTTCTTTATCTAATTTTTCTCTGTTTTCTTTTGATTTACTCTTTCTCTGTTTCTTTCTTTTGTAAACATATCTTGCCATATTGTTCTTGTGTATGCGAAGATCTAACTTTGCAGGAGAACTTCTTCCTCTAGACCCTGAGATAGATAGAATATTTCATAGAAGAAAAATTCTGCAAAGACAACAAGAAGAACAAGAACATTCTATTATGGCGAACAGGCCACTAAAGGATTATGCAGCACCATATGCTAGGGGGTTTCGATCTAGTATTTCAAGGCCTTCAGTTGAGGCTAATAATTTTCGATCGGAGCAGTGGAAGAGCTAGAGTGGAGATATAGAGCTGCTAAAGACACCTTCAATAGGAGTTGAAGGAGCCTCTACGACCTTCAGGCTGAAGGTGCCTTCAATGGCTGAAGGTGACTTCAATTGCTGAAGGCGCCTTCAATGGCTGAAGGCGCCTTCAACCAACTATGGAAGGCTCCTTCGACGAGGCAATTTTGGCCATTACAGAAAAGGATAAAGTTTTATTTTTTGCCTCACTAGAGGTGCCTTCCAGCCCTATGGAAGGCTCCTTCAGCCCGAGGATAAGTTTTTCCATGGGTTATAAAAAGACCCCTGGACCTAGGAAAGACATAACAACTTGTGTATTCATTTTCTAGCAATAATCTGAGCTATTAACGAGTGTAAGAGGCTTCTCCTCCTTTACCGAAGGAGCCTTTTTAAGAGCTTTCATTTGGCTTGGATTAACAACCAGCTAGGTTGTAACCAAGTAAATTCTGGTGGCTCTTTCTTTAGTTTCTTATTATTTAATTTTATTTGCTATTGCTGCTAACTTGAGTTGAAAGATTGAGAAGGTGTTTAGTTTTTCTGTTTCAGGAAACTCAACCCTCTCCAGCCGGCCTACCTGGTTCAACAAGTGGTATCAGAACTAGGTCACCTCAGAAGGACTAACCGTCGACTGAAGCAAACAAGAAATGGCCGGAGCTAGTATCTACCCTCCAACGTTCGAGAGAGAGTTCGCGTATTAGAAGCGACGAATGGAGGTATTTCTCAAAATAGATTTAAATATTTTATTAATAATAAAATATGGTTATGAAGCACCGAAGAACATGAACAGAGAAGAAATCGAAAAATGCCTCTGGACCAAAAAGCAGCATGATGATTTTACGTCAAATGGTAAGGCTAAATTTCATCTTTTAAGCGTACAACTGGTTGAAGATCTCGACAAAATCGGTGACTACCAAAGTACAAAAGAACTTTGGGAAAAGTTCTTGAAGCTCCATGAAGAACCAAAAGAAGCCGAATCCAACTCATCGATGGACACCAAGTCCTCATCAGAAGAATCTAAAATCGAGGAAATCGCCGGAACAACTCTAATAGCCGAGTACCTACCAGAAGATGAAGAAAGATCTTCCAAAATGAGCATCGAGAGTATCGATGAAGGGGAATCATCAACAGAAGAAAACAACAATTCAGGGGTAGATACGGATAACGAGATCGATAAAATAAGTCAGATACGATCTCTTCCACCTGATAAGTTGTTTAAATTTGTTGAATTATTAACTAAAGACTGTTGCAAACTTGAAAAAGAAAACAAAGAATTAAAAATAATTTTAGCCAAATCTTGTCTGTTAGAAGGTTTTAAAAAATTAAAAATCCAAAATGCAAAATGAAAGTTTGAAAAAAAGATGCATGTGGAAACCAAATAACTTTCAAAAGGCAAAACTTAGAATTTATGGAAAGTTAAACTGGTACATTAGAAAACATCAGGGACAACTTAAAAAAATTCTCAAAAAATATGTACCCACAGATTCTTAGCTAACCTAGTAGGAAGGAACCTATACTGGGTTCCGAAATCATACTTAGATTAACCATTTTTTTCTAAGGCTTTCATAAAAGTTAAATGTTTAAATTCTTTAAGAGACTTTGTCTAGAAGTGGTTGACGATCCAATAACCAAGAAGGTCTAGTGCCTCGCCACAACCTGAAAACCAATTACTAAATTGAATATTTAATTGACAAACTGATAAGCTTATAAAATTAAGAAAATGCTTTCAATCTTTGTCAATTGTTTGAAATTTTATTTAGTTAGAATTTTTTTTTTTGCAATACTTAAAAGTTTCAAAAATTTATTGAAATTTTTTTTAAGTGACATCAAAATAATTTTCAAAATTTTCAAGATTTTAAAACTTGATAAGTTTTGTTTAAAACATAACCTTTTGAAAATTTTCCCTTAGATTTTTTTTCGTACCCCAATTTTTTTTATGTGATCAAAGTGTTGGGTTTTTCGAGCCGCAAAAATCGCTTTTTGTGTTGCGGAAACCCCAAAATTCCCATGCCACCGAATCCGTGCGAAGATTAAAATTTCGTAAAAAACTTTCACGTATGAGTTTTCTAAACCTAGATCTAAACTAGATCTACAAAGGAGAAGAGCTTTACCCTTGATGCGATACCCTTCGCTAATCCCGCTCGTCCAAGGTTCGTCGGATCTCGAGAGTATCAAAGTAGACACTCCTATATGTGTATCCACACAAGCAAGAGATGGAGAAATCAAACAAAAGGTGTGCTAGCACCTTTTGTTGGTGCGGGAAGCATCCGATGATCGAACTCGTGTTTTGATAATGGCAAAGGATTCAAAGTTAAGGTGTTTTGTGATCTAACAAGTCTGCTTGAGTGTTTCAGGAAAGTCCTAGCTGCGATTAGGCAAAGGGAAAACCCTAGGGGTGGTAACCCTAGGTCATAGGGGGTGGTAACCCTATACGGAAAGTCTTGGCAGGTTTATGACTTCAGGCAAGAGTCCTAGGGGGTGGTAACCCTAGGTGGAAAGTCCTGGTGTCGCGAACCAGGTGAAAGACTAGACTAGCCGGGAAGCAGATGTCCAGCAGAAAGTCCAGAAGCGTTGAGTGCTGAGCAAAAGTCCAGTCAATCTGGAGGATCGTACTGGCAACAGGTAAATCTCCTAAGTGGAGTAGGTGAGGACTCGTTCCCCGTAGAGGGAACAGTAGGCGTCAGGTCGACCTCGGGTTTCCGGTCGGAAATCCGAAGTCAGACCCGGACAGTCCGGAGACTGTCATATCTTTCCATTTTTCATATTTATATTATTATTTTGTGCTAACTTTGTGCTGCAGGGTATTTTTAGGATTAACATATCTTGCAGGGACCAAAGTACAAATATGGCCTCAGCTGAACAGTGTCGAGGCGCTTCCATGGAGCTTGGAGGCGCCTCGGGTGCGAACCAGAATAAACCAGCGTAGCACAGTCCAAGGCGCCTTGGAAGAGGTTTAAGGCGCCTTAGACCAGCGGATGGAGGCGCCTTAGGGTGCATGAAGGTGCCTTCAGATGGTATAAGTGCAGAATGGTCAGCGCTCATCTGCACGGTGGACTCGGAGCTGTGGAGGCGCCTTCGGAGGCTTTCAAGGCGCCTTGAGCTTACTATAAAAGCAGCACTCGACGTCCAGCTTGAGACAACAACTTCCAGGCTTCCTTTCTTCAATGTGCTACTAACAAGATCATTCCGAGGTGCTGTTACGACATACCGATGACCCGGAATATCAGTTTCGATTATGTTATTGTCGGTATAATTTGTTTTGGTGCTTACAATTGTAAATCTCTTATTGTACTTTTAACGAACTTATAGTTGTTGCCCACCGGAAGCGATCAAGGATCGCGGGCCTTCGAGTAGGAGTCGTCACAGACTCCGAACGAAGTAAATTTTTCGTGTCCTTTTTTATTTACTTTTCGCTGCGTTATTTTTGAAGGAGTTTTTACGATTCCGATAATCGAACGGAATAGCCGCGAGCGCTATTCAGCCCCCCTCTAGCGCGTCTCGATCCAACAATTGGTATCAGAGCGGGGTCGCGTTGATCTGGTACAACCACCAATCACGCATTTTTTTGTGGTCATTTTATGATTTTTCGGAGTCAAATTAGAATTAGCTAATTAGCTATTTTCTAATTTTTTTCTTCGAATTAGTTTTGCTCGAAGTCGGTGCAACACCACTCGAGTTCGTATTTATTATTATACTTCCTGCACTACTAATCCAAGATCCAGTCTTGGAACAGATCTTCTTGTTTTTCTATTTTACATGTTACAAATGGCTCAACAAGAGGGTTACAGCACTGTTCGTCCCCCACTTTTCTCCGGAGAAAACTTCGGGTATTGGAAGAGGCGAATGGAGACATATTTGAAGATCCAGTTCGACACCTGGATGATAATCAAGACGGGACTGCAACTACCAACCGACGAAGATGGCAAGCCTACATCTTGCGAGGACTGGGATCCAGCCCTAATCAAGAAGGTAGAAGAAGACGCCAGAGTGACCCCAGTGTGGGCTGACCAAGGAGGAGCTCAACAGAGCTGGTCCATTCTCTACGGCAAAGGAGCCATGGGAGAAATTAATCGAATTCCACGAGGGCACCTCGGAAACCAAGGTAAGTACAATCTAAAAATGCAGGAAGGAAAGACGGCGAGTTCGCTCCACGCACGGATTCAAGACATCCTCAACTCTCTTCATGCGATCGGGCAGAAAGTCGAGAATCGGGACGTCATAAGGTACGCTCTAAACTCATTTCCGAGGAGTACATTGTGGGCATCAATGGTAGATGCCTACAAAGTCTCCAAGGACTTGTCTTGTTTAAAATTAGATGAGTTATTTTCTGAGTTTGAACTTCACGAGCAGACTAATGCACAGCCAACCGAGAAAGGGGTTGCTTTGGTTGCAGGTACCAGTCGAACACGGGAACCGAGATTACGGTGAAAAACTGAACCGGAATCAGAAGACGAACCCGACTCAGAAGATGAAGAAGATGAACTGACTAGCGAACTCGTGAACCTTGTGAAGAAGCTCTACAAGAAGAAGAAGGGCTTCAACAAGAAAGACCTGAAGAAGGCAGTACAATCCAAGGAGGCCCAACCGAGTTCTAAAGTAAATTTTGAAGTAATTTGCTACAGATGCAACCAGAAGGGGCACATCAAAGCCAACTGCCCCAACCAAAAGGAAGCAAAAAAGAAAAGAAGGAAGAAGGCTCTGAAGGCGACGTGGGACAAATCTTCTTCGGAGGACGACGACGATGAACTCGATCAGACGAGTTTACTCGCGTTGATGGCACGGGACCAGATCGACGAATCCGAGAGCGAGAGCGAGTCAGAGGCCGAGTCCGAGCGAAGCCACGGATCCGCATCCGTTTCTGAAGGGCCAGACTCCGCTGTAAGTATTCCTAGACTTAATAATTTAGTAAATTATTTATTACGCAAGTTAGCTAAGTCAAACCTTAAGATTAAGTCACTTCTAACGGAAGTAGCTGTCCTTAAAGAAGTGACTAACTCTAAATCCTCACTTGATCAAGTTCAGATTGGAAATTCAACTCAAGTTCAAAAACTTGAGGAAGAAAATTCTAGTTTGAAAAATCAGGTCAAGGATTTAAAAAATACCTTACAACGGTTTTCTTTAAGCTCCAAGAATCGTGACCTAATTTTTGGGACACAAAGAGCCGTTTATAATAGAACTGGGCTAGGATATAAAACTAAAAAGAAATATAAATCTTATTTATCCTTAATAAACAAACCAAATAGAAAGGTAATCCAAGCATGGGTCCCCAAGTCAAAATTGGTCAATCAGGTTGGACTTTGCCAATACTGGGTCCCGAAGGATCAAATACACTACCTCGATAGACCATATCGAGGCTATGATCCAGGGGGAGTAAACACGAAAACAATTCAAATTATAAATTAAAATTCGAAATTAAATTAAAATTAAAAAAATTCAAAATTCAAATTATAAATTAAAATTCGAAATTAAATTAAAATTCAAAAATTCAAAATTCAAATTATAAATTAAAATTCGAAATTAAATTAAAATTCAAAAAATTCAAAATTCAAATTATAAATTCTAAATTCGAAATTAAATTAAAATTAAAAAATTCAAAATTCAAATTATAAATTATAAATTCGAAATTAAATTAAAATTCAAAAATTCAAAATTCAAATTATAAATTAAAATTCGAAATTAAATTAAAATTCAAAAATTCAAAATTCAAATTATAAATTTTAAAATTTGAAATTAAATTAAAATAAAAAAAAATTCAAAATTCAAATTATAAATTCAAAATTCAAAATTAAAACTCAATCAAAAACTTAAATCAAATAAAAAAAAAAAATAGAAGGAGGATCCAGAATAACTGGCACCTCCAACTAAACTACTCGACTAGGTAATCGAACTTAATCTACCCGACAGGGTAACCGAACTTTACCTACCCGGCAAGGTAATTAAGGTTAGAAAAAATAGGCTAGGTTTAACTTGACCCACGGTACTGGTGAATTTTTTGGATGATAGTACGTTAGGGAAGCTTGGGCATCGCATGTCTAGGAAGATATGACTTTGACCTGGTGCATTTGGCCAAGTGGAACTGACCGAAGCTACCCTTAAATGGATCCTAACTAGTTAGACCAAGGTTTAGTATTAAGTTCAATGGGTAGGACTATTTGGAAAACCTCGAACGCATGGTTACTTTAATGAGTTCCTTGTGACTCACCATAGCCCAGAAGTTTATCCAAAAAATATCTATTTGTTGAACCCAAAGCTAAACCTGAATCTAACACAAAGTTAAACCAGACCCTAAAATTCAACCATAATTCATCTCACAACAATTATAGGATACCCTGATTGAAAATTTAGATCAGGTGAGATGACTAAGGAATAAAAATAAAGTCAAATTAAATTAGGAATACAGAAATTACTTTCAAAATTTAATTAACTTAAAATTCTTTTTCAAAATTAATTTAAAATTCTTTTTCAAAGTTATTTTCTAAAATTCTTTTTCAAAGTTATTTTAACTTAAAATTATTTTTCAAAATTAATTTAAGTTAAATTAATTTTCATTTTAACTTAAAATTCTTTTTCAAAATTAATTTAATTTAACTTAAAATTCTTTTTCAAAATTAATTTAACTTAAAATTATTTTTAAAAATTAATTTAACTTATAAAATTCTTTTTCAAAATTATTTTAACTTAAAATTCTTTTAAGTTATTTTAACTTAAAATTCTTTTTCAAAATTAATTTAACTTAAAATTCTTTTTCAAAGTTAATTTAACTTAAAATTCTTTTTCAAAATTATTTTATCTTAAAATTCTTTTTCAAAATTAATTTAACTTAACTTAAAATTCTTTTTCAAAATAACTTAAAATTCTTTTTCAAATATAATTTAACTTAAAATTATCAAAAGCTAATTAATTTAAAAAAAAAACTTTTTCCAAATTTTTCAAATCATTAATTTAGTCAATCATCTCACAATCACCCATAGGGTTAATTGATTGCTAACTTAAATTGGGTGAGATGGAAAACGAGGGAGCCTACTTCAATTAAGATATCTTTAAATCCATTAAAAGAAACCAATTCAACTACTTCATGTGTAGGAATTGGATCAATGGATGTTGGATAGTGGATGCTCCAGACACATGACTGGAGATAAGTTGAAGTTTACTAAGCTCAAATACAAGAACTTAGGATCGGTTGCATTCGGTAACGACGGTAAACTTAAAGTAATCGAAAAATGTAATATTGAACTTAGTTCCGATTTCATTATTCAAAATGTTTTATTGGTTGAAAATTTTAACTTTAATTTACTAAGTATAAGTCAATTGTGTGACAGTGGATATCTAGTCAATTTTAATAAATCTGGGTGTTTAGTTAAAAACATCGAAAACCCTGAAATTAGACTTAAGGGACTTAGGAAGAATAACATCTACACAATTGACCTATCAATATCCTCAATAAAGTGTCTCATGACACAACTAGAGGAAACCCAACTGTGGCACAGAAGACTGGGTCACACTCACACTAGACTCATTTCAAAAATGAGTCAAAATGGTCTAGTTAGAGGTTTGCCCAAATTAAAATTTATTGAAAACTCAATCTGTGATGCTTGTCAATAAGGAAAACAAACCAAGTCAACCCACAAGTCAACCAACCTAGAAAGAACTAACTCCTTACTTGAGCTCCTTCACCTTGACCTATTTGATTCACATAGAGCCAAGTCACTAAGCAAGAACTAGTATTGCTTAGTGATAATTGATGACTACTCTAGGTACACATGGGTAAAATTCTTAAAAACAAAAGATGAAACCTATGAAATATTTAGTAATTTTTGCAAATTAACGGAAAATGAAAAAGATACTAAAATTAAAAGAATAAGAAGTGATCACCGGGGAAATTTGAAAATCATAGGTTTACTCAATTTTGTAAAATAAATGGATACCAACATGAATTTTCATGTCCTAGAACCCCCCAACAAAATGGTCTAGTGGAACGTAAAATAAGAACACTACAAGAAGCCGCTAGGACTATGTTAAACGAATATAACTTAAATTATCAATTTTGGGCCGAAGCCATAAATACAGCAAATTATATTCAAAACAGAATTCTAATTAACAAACCTCACAATAAAACTCCTTATGAACTTTATTACCATAAAATTCCCAACCTAAATTATTTAAAAGTATTTGGTTGTAAAGTTCACATTTTAAATACTAAAGATTACTTAAGAAAATTTACACTCAAATCTAACCAAGGAATATTTTTAGGATACTCCTCAACCAGTAGGACCTTTAGAGTATATAATCAAAATACCTTAAAAGTGGAAGAAACAACTAATGTAATCTTTGATGAAGAAAATAACCTACCTAATATAAATGAACATATTGACATCAATCCAAGAACTATAGAAGATGATGAAATCCAACCTAATCTTAATAAACCAGAAGAATCAGTTTCTGACCCACACATAAGACCAACTAGAATAAATACTTCTCACCCACCTGACCAAATTTTGGGTGACCCAAACCTAGGAGTCAGAACTAGATCCTCCTATAGAAACCTTAGTCAGATTGCCCTTATTTCTAAAATTGAACCTAAGACTATAGAAGAAGCCCTACCTGACCCAGACTGGATCATTGCAATGCAGGAAGAATTAGCACAATTTGAGAGAAACCAAGTCTAGGACCTTGTACCTAAACCCATAGATAAATCAATAATAGACACCAAATGGGTTTTTAGAAACAAGTTGGATGATTAGGGTGATATAATAAGAAACAAAGCTGGACTAGTAGCCAAAGCGTTTAGTCAAGTTGAAGGCTTAGACTATGATAAAACCTATGCACCAGTAGCTAGACTTGAATCCATTAGGATGTTATTAGCCTATGCAGCACATAAAGGCTTTAGGTTATACCAAATGGATGTTAAGTCAGCCTTTTAAAATGGGTTTATCAAGGAAGAGGTCTATGTAAGCCAACCCTCAGGATTTGAAGACTTAGACTACCCAAACCATGTATTTAAACTAAAAAAGACTTTATATGGACTAAAACATGCCCTTAGGGCATGGTATGAAAGATTATCTAATTACTTAATATCCAAAGGCTTTAACCAAGGACAAATAGATCCGACCCTATTTGTAAAAACTATAGAAAAATACATCTTCATAGCCAAAATCTATGTTGATGATATAATTTTTGGCTCAACTAACTCTAAGTTTTTAAAAGAATTCGTTAGATTAATGGAAAATGAATTTGAAATGAGTATGGTTAGGGAACTCAACTTTTTCTTAGGCTTACAAATAAAACAAACCAAAGATGGAATCTACATTTATCAAACTAAATATGCTAAGGAGTTAATTAAAAAATTCTGCATGGAAAATTCAAAAATAATAAATACTCCAATGGAAACCAACATCAACATTGACTCTGACCCAGAAGGAAAACCAGTAGATCCAAAGTACTATAGGGGTGCCATAGGTAGTTTACTTTACTTAACTGCAAGCCGACCCGATATTGTTTGCAGTAGGTATGTGCGCAAGATACCAATCCTGTGCAAAAGAGTCACACTTAACATATGTTAAAAGAATACTTAGGTACATTAAAGGTACTCTAAATGTAGGACTTTAGTACCCTAGAACTTGCACCTTTGACTTTTTTGGCTATTCTGATTCGGACTATGCCGGGTGCAAATTAGACAGAAAAAGTACAAGTGGTAGATGCCAAATTCTAGGTCAATGCCTAGTAAGTTGGTCAAGCGGAAAGCAACACTGTGTTGCTTTATCTACTACAGAAGCTGAATACATAGCCCTAGGAGAGTGTGCATCTCAACTGTTGTGGATGATGCATACATTAAAAGACTATCAACTAGAATATAAAAATACAAAATCTTTATTGATAATATCAGCTCAATTAATCTGACCAAAAATCCTATTCACCATTCTAGGACTAAACACATAGAGGTAAAACACCATTTTGTAAGGGATCACGTAGCTAAGGGTGAAATTGCACTCAACCATGTTGAGTCCAAATCAAACCTAGCTGACATTTTTACAAAACCCTTACCTGAACTTGAGTTCAGTGCACTTAGAAGGCAAATAGGAATGTGTTGGGTAGAATAGGTATTTCTTTTTACTTAATCATCTTGCTTTTACGTGTTTTTTTCAAATTCTAGGAAAAATAGTTTTCAAAATTCCAATTTCTTAGAATTTTCAAAATTCGGACGTAGCCTAAGTTTTCCCCCTAGAAATCATGCTCCCCCTAGATTTAAGCCAAAGCATCTCATAAAAACCTAGGTCTACCTTATTTGTTCTTATAAAACATAGAATGGTGTGAGATGCATATGGTACAGCCTGGACTCAAGATTGCTTATATCTGTGCATCAATATGAGTCTGGGCGTTAAACACATAAAATACATCAATCAAGTCAAGTTTTCCAGCTCTAGTCAAATCTAACTGGACCAGATTGACTTAACTTGACTAACCAAGTGAAAGTTGTTGCCCTCTAGGCAATCAGCAAGTAGCTAAAGGTTAGACAGTTGGTAAAGGATATTCAGTTTTCCGGTTAAGCATGTTTGATCTTTAGGACTCTGATACCTCTTAAAGTAAAACTGGATAATTTGAAATCTATTGAACTTGACTCATGCTTGGACTTAAGAACCAACTGACTTTGAATAAATCACCTAAACCAAATTTTTAGCTACTCCACTCCCTCCTTGTCCTAAAATTTAACAAGTATTGTTCAAAATTAAGTATTGTTTTAAATTAAGCTAAGTTTTTTTTAACCTAAGCTATAGTTTTCAAAATCCAATACTTGCAAAGAGCTTAGCTAAGTTCCAATTTTTATTTACATAGCTATTTTCAAAATTTTAAAACTTAGCCCACTTTGAAATCTAACTTTGTAAATTCTTGCTCTCCTAAGTTCGCTAAAAGTAAAGCATAGTTTTGCAAAATTTAACTCATTGCTTTTAGAAATTTCTACTAAGTAAAAAGCGACTTCAAAAATGTTTTCTCAAAAATCATTTGGCTCCACATATTTCTCTAACAAATTTTCAAAATCTAGACAAGTACTTCTCTACGTATATTTTTACTAGCTTTTCAACTTAGCTAAAGACTTTCAAAAGGGCTATTTTGATTATTTTTGATTTATGGCAAAGGGGGAGAGTAGCAAATTCAAATACTCAAATAATTCAAATTCAAAAATGAGAGTAGCAAATTCAAATTTAAAATCAAAAATGAATAAATGAATAACAAAATATTAAAGGGGGAGTAACAGTTAAGGGGGAGCCTAAACTTTATGCCATGCTTTAAATTCATGGAGTTTACTTTAGCAAAATATTCATTGATGCTAAGCTTGCTTTAAATGATTTCATTTGCATCCATTCTTTATTTGATATCTGTTTACTTAACTTTGAATTTGAGTTACCATAATCAAAAAGGGGGAGATTGTTGGTGCGGGAAGCATCCGACGATCGAACTCGTGTTTTGATAATGGCAAAGGATTCAAAGTTAAGGTGTTTTGTGATCTAACAAGTCTTCTTGAGTGTTTCAGGAAAGTCCTAGCTGCGGTTAGGCAAAGGGAAAACCCTTGGGGGTGGTAACCCTAGTTCATAGGGGGTGGTAACCCTATGCGGAAAGTTTTGGCAGGTCGATGGCTTCAGGCAAGAGTCCTAGGGGGTGGTAACCCTAGGCGGAAAGTCCTGGTGTCACGAACCAGGTGAAAGACTGGACTAGCCGGGAAGCGGATGTCCAGCAGAAAGTCCGGAAGCGTCGAATGCTGAGCAAAAGTCCAGTCGATCTGGAGGATCATACTGGCAATAGGTAAATCTCTTGAGTGGAGTAGGTGAGGACACGTTCACCGTAGAGGGAACAGTAGGCGTCAGGTCGACCTAGGGTTTCCGGTCGGAAATCTGAAGTCAGACCCGGACAGTCCGGAGACTGTCATATCATTCCATTTTTCATATTTATATTATTATTTTGTGCTAACTTTATGCTGTAGGGTATTTTTAGGATTAACATATCTTGCAGGGACCAAAGTACAAAAATGGCCTCGGCTGAACAGTGCTGAGGTGCCTCCATGGAGCTTGGAGGCGCCTCGGGTGTGAACCAGCAGAAACCAACGCAGCACAATCCAAGGCACCTTGGAAGAGGTTTAAGGCGCCTTAGACCAGCGGATGGAGGCGCCTTAGGGTGCATGAAGGCGCCTTCAGATAGGATAAGCGCAGAATGGTCAGCGCTTATCTGCACGGTGGACTCGGAGCTGTGGAGGCACCTTTGGAGGCTTTCAAGGCGCCTTGAGCTTACTATAAAAGCAGCACTCAACATCTAGCTTGAGACAATAACTTCCAGGCTTCCTTTCTAGCGCTATTCACCCCCCCCTCTAGCGCGTCTCGATCCAACACCTTTGATGGTCACGGCAAGGAGGAAGAGAGGGAGAAGAAGATGATAGCTTGAGGAAGAAGAAGGAGGTTTCAACACAAAATGAAACTTACACTTGAATTCATGTGGCCGGCCACATTAAGAGGGATTATAACCTCCATGGAATGCCAAGAGTCACAACTCTTGGTAACTCCCATGAGGTGGCATCCCACTTAAGCAACCATGATGATGTGGAGCATCATCATTACCCCACTCTTTGCCAACTCACCAATGAGGTGGCAAATGGTCAAGTCAAACTTGACCCTTCATCTTCCTCTCAAGTCAAGTCAAACTTGACCACTTCTCTCCCTTGGTTGATCTAATCTAACCATTGGTTCAAGTCAATTTTAATTTAATTAATCTCTATTCATTGAATTAAATTAATTAAATGAGTCTCAGTCCAAATTAGACTCACTTAACACATGAATCAAATTGAGTCCAACTCAATTAGCTCAATTTGGATTATTCTTAATCCAATTTGGTTCATCACATGAACCTAATCCTTTAGGTTCTTTAAATGAACCTAATCTCCATCTAATTGCCCTTTGTGTGTGACCCTATAGGTTCTTGTAACGTTGCCAAAGCTCCTAAACCCATTTAGAAGCATAAGTAATGAGCGGTATCTAGCAACATATCATTACTACCCAAGTTACAAGAATGCTGAGATCCAACATCACCTTGTGACTACTAATTGTGACTCCTCACAATATATGACATTGTCTTTCTATCCTAGACATCTAGATTGTGTTGGTGCAGTAAGCATCCGACGATCGAACCTCAGTTTTGATAATGACAAAGGGATTCAAAGTTAAGATTCCTTGTTATCTAACGTGGTTAAATAAGGTTTCAGGAAAGTCCTAACTGCGGTTAGGCAAGGGAAAATCCTAAGGGGGGGTAACCTTAGGTCCTAGGGGGTGGTAACCCTAGGTGAAGGAAAATTCTAACGGGGTAACCTTAGGTCCTAGGGGGCGGTAACCCTAGGTGGAGGAAAACCCTAAGGGGCGGCAACCTTAGGTCCTAGGGGGCGGTAACCCTAGGTGGAGGAAAACCCTAAGGGGCGGCAACCTTAGGTCCTAGGGGGTGGTAACCCTAGGTGGAGAAAAACCCTAGGGGGCGGTAACCCTAGGTCCTAGGGGGTGGTAACCCTAGGCGGAAAGTCCAGTCGGTCTGGAGGACCGGATTGACAACAGGTAAATCTCCTGAGTGGAGTAGGTGAGGACGCGTTCCCCGTAGAGGGAACAGTAGGCGTCGGGTCGACCTAGGGTTTCTGGTTGGAAATCCAAAGTCAGACCCGGACAGTCCGGAGACTATCATAAACATTCTTTTATTATTCATACTGTTATTTTGTGCTAATTTTGTGTTGCAGGATATTGTTTGGGACTAACAAGTCTTGCAGATACAAAATAAGGTAGTTTTCCCTCGGATGAACAGTGTCCGAGGCGCCTCCATGGAGATTGGAGACGCCTCGGGTGCAAAGGATGAGCTGGCTGCGAAGCACCATTGGAGGCGCCTTGAAAAAGGCAGAAGGCGCCTTGGAAGGCGCCTTGAGTGAGGTTTAAGGCGCCTTGAATGGATGAAGTTCGACCAGATCAGATTTGATCCACGCGGAAGACCAAGCAGCATAGAGGTGCCTTGAACAGCCTTCAAGGCGCCTTGAACACCCTTTATAAGGGGGTTTCGACCAGCACTTCAGAACAACGAATACCAAGTGATCTCTCATCAACGTGCTGCTCCAAAAGACGTTCCGAAGTGCTGCTACAAGTGTCCGACGACCCGAAGCTTCAGATTTAGCATTTCTTGTTGTCGGTATAATACTTATAGCTTTTTGTACTCATAATTGTAATATTTTAACGAGCTTATAGTTGTTGCCCATGGAAAGCGATCAAGGATCGCGGGCCTTCGAGTAGGAGTCGCCGTAGGCTCCGAACGAAGTAAAATCTCTCGTGTCTCTCTCTCTGTGTTCGTTCTTTATTCCGCTGCTTGTTTTAAACTCCGATAGTCTTCCGATTTGAAAAACGAAATAGCCACGAGCGCTATTCACCCCCCCTCTAGCGCGTCTCAATCCAACAATTGGTTTCAGAGCGAGGTCGCTTTGAACTGGTGCAACCACCATTCAAGTATTTTTCGTGGCTTTGTCGTTTGTATAGGTTGAAGATATAACCTTACGCCTTTCATTTTTTTTCCCTCAAAAACTGTTTTCAAAAATTCCATTTTCATCTTTTCACCATTGATTGGAATTAGTGAAATATCGTGTTTTCAAAAATTTGTAGTAATATTTTAATAATATTTTAATAATATTTTATTATTTTCTCTCGAAATTCCTGAATTACTATTTTTATTTCTCTCCCGCACTACTAATCCAAGACCAAGTCTTGGAATAAGTTTTATTGTGTTTATTTTGCGAGATTCCTTCTAATGGCCTACGAAGATGGGTACAACTCCACATGCCTACCACTGCTGTCTGACGAGAACCTCAGATACTGGAAAGACTAGATGGAGCATCAATTAAAGACCGAAGCAGAAATATGGACCATAGTCCATATTGGATTCACTCTTCCCACTAAAGAAGGTGTACCCATCACCTGTGACAAGTGGGATGCACAAACAATAAGGACATTCGAGGCAAATGCAAAAGCAACTTACATTCTCCTATGCGGACTAACAAATTCAGATCTTGATCGAGTTGGAAAGTTCAACAATGCTAAGGAGCTTTGGGAGAAAGTGCTCAAGCTTTATGAGATCCCTTCAGAGTTAGAAGATCGAATAGAACCTGACTCTGAATTTGAAATTGAATCCTCAGAGTCAACCTCCGAACCAGACTCAGAAAAATCAGAGCAAACCGATACCATAGCATTGGATCTGAGTCAGAATTTGAAATGGCAACAGTCAAGGGGGAGGATCCTATCACAGATCTAAAAGGTAAAATTGTAAATTCAAATTGTAAATCTCTCATAATCTGTTTTAAGTGTAGGGAGAGAGGGCACTATAGAAACGACTGCCCCACTCGGAAGACTCGACCAGCACAATCGGAGGAGAAGGAGAAAATGATCAGGAGAGGGAAGAAATACATCAAATGCTCCAAATGCAAACTAATGGGTCACTGCAAAAGACAATGCCCAGAAAGAAGACCCAAGAATCCAGAGGGAGAAATCAAGGTTAGTAGATTTACATTATATGAAAATCCAGTTTGTACAACACATGATCGCACTAGCTTAACTAATCCTGCTTGCTCTAGTATAGATTTCTCTTCAAAATTAGATATGCATGCTAATAATGTAATGAACAAAATTAATTCAAATAAAAATAAGAAATTAACTCTTAGAAAAGTAGAAATACAAAATAATATTTTAAAAGATAAAGTTGATAAATTAGAGAAGATTGTTAATAATTTAGTCAAATCACGAAATCTAGACTTGGGTTATAAATCTAAAGTAAAACTTAAATAGTACAAACCAAGTTATAATCAAGTACCTTTTATTTACTTAACTTAATAAAACGTAAATCAATAACATAGGAGGAGGCTCCAGAATAGCTGGCACCTCCGAAATTAATCCACCCGATAAGGGTAAACAAGAGTAGATTGCCCAGCAGGGTAATTAAGGTTAGATTAAAATGGATTAGGTTTAACTTAACCAACGGTACTGGTGAAGTTTTTGGATGATAGTACGTTAGGGAAGCTTGGGCATCGCATGTCTAGGAAGATATGGCTTCGACCTGGTGCATTTGGCCAAGTGGAACTGACTGAAGCTACCCTTAAATGGATCCTAACTAGTTAGACCAAAGTTTAGTATTAAGTTCAATGGGTAGGACTATTTGGGAAACCTCGAAGGCATGGTTACTTTAATGAGTTCCTTGTGACTCACCATAGCCCAGAAGTTTATCCAAAGAATGCTTACTTGTTGAACCCAAAGCTAAACCTGAATCTAACACAAAGTTAAACCAAACCCTTAAATTGAAACTCAATTCATCTCACAAAAATTATAGGATTTCCTGATTGAAAATTTAGATGGGTGAGATGACTAAGGAAATTAAAAAAAAAAAAAAAATTCAAACTGATAGTTATTCAAATTTTTTTTTTCAAAATCTTTAAAACTTAATTTCAAAATTCTTTTAAAGTTTATTTGAAAAATCTTTTCAAAATCATTTCAAAACTTAATTTCAAAATTATTTTAAAATTTATTAGAAAAATCTTTTCAAAATCGTTTCAAAACTTAATTTCAAAATTCTTTTAAAATTTATTTGAAAAATCTTTTCAAAACTTAATTTCAAAATGATTTTAAAGTTTATTTGAAAAATCTTTTCAAAATCTTTAAAACTGAATTTCAAAATTCTTTTAAAATTTATTTGAAAAATCTTTTCAAAATCATTTCAAAACTTAATTTCAAAATTCTTTTAAAATTTATTTGAAAAATCCCTTGAAAAATTAATTTCAAAATTATTTCAAAACTACTTAAAAAATTATTTGAAAAATCATTTGTAATATCCTTTGAAAAATTAATTTCAAAACCCTTTTTCAGAAGTTATTAAATTCTTTGAAATTCTAAACTCAATTAATTTTTTAAATCTTCAAAATAATGGTCACTTATTTGGAATTCTAACTGATATTTTCAATGTTGTAAATTAAAGTAAACTCCATCTCACACTCACTCATATGCTAAACATGCTTGTTAATCTAGAATGACTGAGATGGAAAATTAGGAAAATAATTTTTTAACCTCTCATGCTTGAACTCCTGAACTCAAAAATTTATTAAGGCATTAATTAAGGGGGAGTGATTTTGAGTCGGTTTTAAAATTAGTTTTTCTTTAAAATTTTTAACTTGACCTTAAAATTAAAAACTATTTTTGGCATATCTTCAAAAATTCAAGCTATTTTTAACTTAGCTTTAAAATTAAAATTATTTATGACCTGACTTTTAAATTATAACTCCTCTATAAGCTAAATGTTTTCAAAGCTGAGTACTTAATTAAGTTTTCTCTAACTAAACTTAGTTAAATTATTTTCTAAACTTAGCTACTTGGCAACATATTTTCTCAACGCAATCATTTTTACGCTGAAAACATAGCTAAGTATTTTCAAATATAGCTAAATATTTTTTTCAAAAACATTTAGCTAAGTACTTTTTAAAGTGTTTAAAACAAAAAAAAGAGGAAATTTAGCTAAGTATCTCTCAAGGCAATTGTTTTCAAATGCTAAGTTCTGCTGAAAATGCTAAGTATTTTCCAAAGCATTCTCAAAATTTCATCAAAACAATTTTTTTAAAAAAAAACTAAATCTTTTTGAAATCACAAAAATTTGCTAAGTTACTATTTAAAGACAAAATAACTTTATCTCAGCTAAAAGTATCTCTCAAACTAAAGGAAGAATTTTGCTTTCAAAATTATGATTTCACCTATCTAAAAGTCTTACAAGAAAAACTAAGTGTTTATCAAAAGTAAATTAAAAGATTGGAAGATAAGATTGAAAATTATCTTTGAAAGTTAAGCTAAGGCCCAGATTTTCTTCACTCTCTTGGGTATTTTGATATATGGCAAAGGGGGAGAGTAGGAAGAAATTCAAAGAATATTATAAATTAAAATTAAAACGAAAATTTTGTTGTGAATGTGCCTATGCTTTATTTATGCCTGTGCTTATTTATGCGTATCTTTATTGCATTTTTACTTAACTTTGAATTTCGGTTGCCATAATCAAAAAGGGGGAGATTGTTGGTGCAGTAAGCATCCGACGATCGAACCTCAGTTTTGATAATGGCAAAGGGATTCAAAGTTAAGATTCCTTGTTATCTAACGTGGTTAAATAAGGTTTCAGGAAAGTCCTAACTGCGATTAGGCAAGGGAAAATCCTAAGGGGGGGTAACCTTAGGTCCTAGGGGGTGGTAACCCTAGGTGAAGGAAAATCCTAAGGGGGGGTAACCTTAGGTCCTAGGGGGCGGTAACCCTAGGTGGAGGAAAACCCTAAGGGGCGGCAACCTTAGGTCCTAGGGGGCGGTAACCCTAGGTGGAGGAAAATCCTAGGGGGCGGCAACCCTAGGTCCTAGGGGGTAGTAACCCTAGGCGGAAAGTCCAGTCGGTCTGGAGGACCGGACTGGCAACAGGTAAATCTCCTGAGTGGAGTAGGTGAGGACGCGTTCCCCGTAGAGGGAACAGTAGGCGTCGGGTCGACCTAGGGTTTCCGGTTGGAAATCCGAAGTCAGACCCGGACAGTCCGGAGACTGTCATAAACATTCTTTTATTATTCATACTGTTATTTTGTGCTAATTTTGTGTTGCAGGATATTGTTTGGGACTAACAAGTCTTGCAGGTACAAAATAAGGTAGTTTTCCCTCGGATGAACAGTGTCTGAGGCGCCTCCATGGAGATTGGAGGCGCCTCGGGTGCAAAGGATGAGCTGGCTGCGAAGCACCATTGGAGGCTCCTTGAAGAAGGCAGAAGGCGCCTTGGAAGGCGCCTTGAGTGAGGTTTAAGGCGCCTTGAATGGATGAAGTTCGACCAGATCAGATTTGATCCACGCGGAAGACCAGGCAGCATGGAGGCGCCTTGAACAGCCTTCAAGGCGCCTTGAACACCTTTTATAAGGGGGTTTCGACCAGCACTTCAGAACAACGAATACCAAGTGATCTCTCATCAACGTGCTGCTCCAAAAGACGTTCCGAAGTGTTGCTACAAGTGCCCGACGACCCGAAGCTTCAGATTTAGCATTTCTTGTTGTCGGTATAATACTTATAGCTTTTTGTACTCATAATTGTAATATTTTAACGAGCTTATAGTTGTTTCCCACGGAAAGCGATCAAGGATCGCAGGCCTTCGAGTAGGAGTCGCCTTAGGCTCCGAACGAAATAAAATCTCTCGTGTCTCTCTCTGTGTGTTTGTTCTTTATTCCGCTGCTTGTTTTAAACTCTGATAGTCTTCCGATTTGAAAAACGAAATAGCCACGAGCGCTATTCACCCCCCCTCTAGCGCGTCTCGATCCAAAAGATTGATCAATATAAGGCATAGACCGTGTCATCCTCTAATAAATCTAAATCATGAACTCCAAGTAGACTCACTCAATCAAATGAGATCAATATCTCATATTGACTCATTTGGGCATGGCCATGCACTTAGTGGTCTCACTCTATCAAGAATATTGTTGTCACTCCCGTCATATAGGAGGGATAGATCCCATCTACATCACTCACATCCCTCCATATAATTTGTTACATACCTAGTAATCGCCTTTATAGTCCACCCGGTTACGGGTGACGTTTGATGAAGCCAAAGTACGTAACTCCTTATGTAGGGAACCATGGTGACTTCAGGTCCAAGGACTAGTAGTCATACTGATAGCCACATGAGAAAGTTTATGACACTCATATAACGATCCATGATATTTTCTCATGGCGGGTCATTCAGTATACATTCTCCAATGCATGCCCATGTGTCAACTAGATATCTCTATATCCATGACTTGTGAGAACAAGTCATCGAGTTGACCCACATGCTAGTCTCGTCGCATTAACATTGTCCCTAAATGTTAATACTGGACTAGGAATGATTAAGAGTAGTGTTCCCTATATCATCTCACTATCGATTCAATCAATCGATTGATATAGATAAGAACCTTCTACTCAAGGACGCTATTATACTTAGTTATTTGACACCAATACAAGTAAGTATAATAACCAAAACAAATGCCTTTATATATATAAGAAATATGATACAATGAGTCCATACAACAATCATCAAATGATTGGCTCTAGGGCTCTAACTAACAATCTCCCACTAGCACTTGTGCCAATCAGTGTAGGCTCTAAGGCCTAATGACCTAGTGTGACCATCATGCTTTCTCTGTGCCAAAGCCTTGGTCAAGGGATCTGCGATGTTAGCCTTAGTGGGTACTCTGCAAATCTTCACATCTCCTCTATCGATGAACTCTCGAATGAGATAGAAGTGTCGTAGTATGTGTTTGGTCTGCTGGTATGAGCGAGGTTCCTTGGCCTGCGCTATTGCTCCATTGTTGTCACAATAGGGCTCTATGGGATCAGCTATGCTAGGAACCACCCCAAGCTCAGTAATGAACTTGTAGATCCAAACTGCCTCCTTTGCTTCTTCTGATGTAGCAATATACTCGGCCTCTGTTGTCGAATCAGCTACTGTGTCCTGCTTCGAACTCTTCCAGCTCACAGCACCACCATTTATGCAAAACATGAATCCTGACTGTGATCGATAATCATCCTGATCAGTTTGGAAGCTAGCATCACTGTAACCCTTTACAACTAGCTCATCATCGCCTCCATATATCAAGAAATATTCTTTAGTCCTTCTCAAGTACTTAAGAATATTCTTGACCGCTATCTAGTGACTTTCACCTGGATCTGACTGGTATCTGCTCGTCATGCTCAAAGCATACGAGACATCATGACGAGTACATAGCATGGCGTACATGATAGATCATGTGGCTGAAGCATAAGGGATCTGATCCATGCGGTCTCTCTCCTCTCTAGAAGAGGGACCTTGAGTCTTCGAAAGACTCACACCATGTGACATCGGCAGAAATCCCTTCTTGGTGTTCTGCATGGCAAACTGAAGTAATACCTTGTCAATTTATGTACTCTGACTTAGGCCAAGCAATCTCGTAGATCTATCTCTATAGATCTATATGCCTAGAATACGGGATGTTTCACCTAAGTCCTTCATTGAGAAACAAGTCCCTAGCCATGTCTTGACAGACTGCAGTAAAGGGATGTCTTTCCCAATGAGTAGTATGTCATCCACATACAATATAAGGAAGACAACTGTGTTCCCTACAACCTTCTTGTAGACACAAGGTTCTTCTTCATTCTTGTTGAAACCAAACTATTTGATTGCATCATCGAATCGAAGATTCCAGCTCCGAGAAGCTTGCTTTAGTCCATAAATGGACCTATGCAGCTTGTATACTCTGCCAGTATACTGTGGATCTACAAAATCCTCAGGTTGTGTCATGTAGACATCCTTGAGCAGGTTTCCATTCAGAAACGTGGTTTTGACATCCATCTACCAGATCTCATAATCGTGGTACGCTGCAATAGCAAGCATGATCTGAATGGAATTAAACATTGCTACTGGAGAAAAGGTTTCATCATAGTCAATACTATGAATTTGCTTGAAACCTTTAGTTACCAAGCGACCCGTATAAATAAGTCCATCCATGCCAGTCTTTCTCTTAAAGACCCACTTACACCCAATGGGTTTGACCCCTTCAGGTGGATCAACCAAAGTCCATACTTGGTTAGTGTACATGGATTCCATCTCAGATTTCATGGTCTCTAGCCATTTCTCGGAATCTGGTCTCATCACAGCTTCCTGATAGGAGGTAGACTCATCCTCAATGAGCACAACGTTATCATGGTCAGACAAGAGAAATGAGTATCTCTCAGGCTTACGACGTACCCTATCAGATCTGCGAAGAGGTAGGTCTACTTGAACTGGTTATGGTTCCTCAACTCCTTGTGGAACAACATCATCCACAACACTTTGTGGCTCCAGTTTAACTTCCATCGAGGATTTAGTGCTATTGTCCACATCTTGAACTTCTTCAAGATCGAACGTACTCCCACTAGTCTTTCTAGAAACAAAGTCCATTTCTAGAAATACCCCAGTCTTAGCCACAACTACCTTGTGTTGATTGGGAATGTAGAAGTAATATCCCTTCGTTTCCTTGGAATATCAAATGAAATAGCACTTGTCAGATTTGAGTCCCAGTTTGTCCGAGACTTGACGTCTAACGTAAGCCTCACAACCCCAAATCCTCATAAAAGACACCTGGGCATCTCTCCCAGTCCATATCCGATATGGTGTCTTTATTACAACCTTAGATGGAACTCGGTCGAGAATAAAGGATGTTGTGTCTAGAGAATAGTCCCAAAGATACATAGGAAGATCTGTATGACTCATCATAGATCGTACCATATCTAATAAGGTATGATTCCTCCTTTCGGATACACCATTCCACTGTGGTGTTCCAGGAGGAGTGAGTTGAGATAGAATCCCACACTCAGCTAGATAGTCACGAAACTCATGGCTAAGGTATTCACCACCTTGATCTGATCGAAGTGTTTTAATACTCTTGCCAAGCTGGTTTTGTACTTCATTCTTGAATTCTTTAAACTTTTCAAAGGATTCTGACTTATGTGTCATCAGGTACACATAACCATATCTACTGAAGTCATTAGTAAATGTAATAAAGTACCTATAACCACCTCTAGCAGTGACATTGAAAGGGCCACATACATCACTATGTATAAGACTTAACAAGTCAGTCACTCTCTCACTGTGTCCACTAAAGGGAGTCTTGGTCATCTTGCCAAGAAGGCATGACTCGCATGTCTCATATGATTCAAAATCAAATGAGTCCAGTAAACCATCTTTATGGAGCTGGGATAAGCGTTTGTCATTTATATGACCTAAGCGATAGTGCCAGAGATAGGTTTGGTTCATGTCATTTAACTTGAACCTCTTGGTACTTATGTTATAGATAGGGTTCTCAAGGTCTAGAATATAGAGTCCGTTCATCAGAGGTGCACTACAATAGAACATATCATTTAAATAAACTGAACAATATTTGTTCTTTATTATAAATGAAAAACCTTTCTTGTCTAAACAAGAAACTGAAATTATGTTCTTAGTTAAAGCAGACACATAACAACATTCATCAAATTATAATACAAGCCCAGAAGGTAGAGATAGATGATAAGTTCCTACAGCAACAACAGCAACCCGTGCTCCATTGCCTACGCGTAGGTCCACCTCACCCTTCGTCAATGTCCTGCTATTTCTCAGCGCCTGCACATTAGTACAAATGTGAGAAGCACATCCGGTATCTAATACCCATGATGAAGAAATAGATAGATTGACTTCTATAACATATATACCTGAAGTGGAATTCTCACTTCTCTTCTTCTTAAGATCCTCCAGGTAGATTTTGCAGTTCCTCTTCTAGTGCCCGGTCTGACCGCAGTGGAAGCAGGGAGCATCCTTGGTGACCCCTACTTTGGGTTTCAGTGCCTTGCCTTTGCCCTTGGCTTGGGACTTTCCCTTACCTTTAGGCTTGCCCTTGCCTTTGTTGGATTTTTCGGGCCGCGAAAACCGCTTTTTCGCGTCGCGGAAACCCCGAATCACCCTAGCCAACGGATCTCGTGCGAAGAAAAATTTGAAAACATACGAGTACGAGTTACAAAACTTCTAGATCTACATGATGAAGATCTTTACCCTTGTTGCGTGCCCTTTTTGCGTATCTCGCTCGTCCTCGGTACGCCGGATCTCGAAGTTGTCAATGTAGACAACTCTCTACACGTATCCACACGAACACACTAGGTGGAGGTGACCAAAAACCAAGGTGTGCTAGCACCTATGTGGTTCGGCCAAGGAAGGAGGAGAGGGAGAGCTTGAGAGGAAGAAGATGTAATAATACACTTGAATGAAAAATGAATCCATTTCATTCAAAAATGTGGCCGGCCACTTCTCCATGTGTAACCCCAAATTAATTGCATTAATTGCAATTAATGTGAAGCCATTAAAGAGAATGGCTTTGTAACTTCCATGAGGTGGCACCCATGATGATGTGGAGTAACATCATTATTCCACATCAATGCCAACTCACCAATGAAGTGGCATAAAGTCAAGTCAAACTTGACTTTCTATCTTCCTCTCAAGTCAAGTCAAACTTGACCAAATCTCTTCCATGGTTGATCTAATCTAACCATTTGATTCAAGCCAACTTAATATAATGAATCTAATTCATTAAATTAAGTTAATTTAATGAGTCATAATCTAAATTAGACTCATTGAATACATGAATCCACTTGAGTCCAACTCAAGTTAGCCCAATTAGGATTACTCTTAATCCAATTTGATTCATCAAATGAATCTAATCCTCTTGGTTCATCATATGAACCTAATCTCCATCTAATTGTCCTTAGTGTGTGACCCTATAGGTTCTTGCAACATTGGCAATGCCCTAAACCCATTTAGGAGCATAAGTAATGAGCGGTATCTAGCAACACATCATTACTACCCAAGTTACAAGAATGTCGAGATCCGACATCACCTTGTGACTACTAATTGTGACTCCTCACAAAATATGACAAGTGTCCTTCTATCCTAGACATCTAGATTGATCAATATGAGGCATAGACCGTGTCATCCTCTAATCAATCTAAATCTTGAACTCCAAGTAGACTCACTCAATCAAATGAGCTCAATATCCTATATTGACTCATTTGGGCATGGCCATGCACTTCGTGGTCTCACTCTATCAAGAATATCGATGTCGCTCCCATCATATAGGAGGGATAGATCCCATCTACATCACTCACATCCCTCTGCATAATTCGTTACATACCCAGTAATCGCCTTTATAGTCCACCCAGTTACGGGTGACGTTTGACGAAACCAAAGTACATAACTCCTTATGTATGGATCTATGGTGACTTCAGGTCAAAGGACTAGTAGTCATACTAATAGCCACATGAGAAAGTATATGACACTCATATAACGATCCATGATACTTTCTCATGGCGGGTCATTCAGTATACATTCTCTAATGTATACCCATGTGTCAACTTGATATCTCTATATCCATGACTTGTGAGATCAAGTCATCGAGTTGACCTACATGCTAGTCTTATTGCATTAACATTGTCCCAGAATGTTAATACTCGACTAGGAATGATTAAGAGTAGTGTTCCCTATATCATCTCACTATCGGTTTAACTAACCGATTGATATAGGTGAGAACCATCTACTCAAGAACATTATTATACTTAGTTTATTTGGCACCAATACAAGTAAGTATAATAACCAAAATCCAAATGCCTTTATTTATATAGAATATGATACAATAAGTCCAAAAATACAATCATCAAATGATTGGCTCTAGGGCTCTAGCTAACAGCCTTTGCCCTTTTGCACCATCAAAATGGAGTTGGGCTTAACGTTCTTATGGTTAATCTCAACAGTTCTCAACATACTCAGAAGCTCAGGCAGTGGCTTGTCAATTTCAATCATGTTATAATTTAGAACGAATTGACTATAGCTATCTGGCAAGGATTGCAAGATCAGGTCAGTAGCCAGCTCTTGGCCAAGCGGGAATCCCAACCTCTGTAGGTTTTCTATGTACCTAATCATTTTGAGTACATATGGGCCTACGAGAGTCCCATCTTGCATCTTGCATCTTGCATCTTGCACTGAAACGGTGCCTTAGAGATCTTGAATCTCTCGTGCCTCGCTTATCCTTGATATAGTTGACAAAGATGTTCAACCATATCATAAGCGCCCATCAACTCGTGTTGCTTCTGAAGCTCAGAGTTCATGGTCGCAAGCATAAGACATGACACATCTAATGCGTCATCTTGATGCTTCTTGTAAGCATCACGATCAGCTCGCGTGGCAGTGACAGGAGGTGCCTCGGGAATGGGCTGCTCCAGGACGTACAGTTTTCATTCCTGTGTTAGAACGATTCTCAGGTTCTTGTACCAGTCCAGGAAGTTAGCTCCATTGAGCTTGTCCTTATCGAGGACAGAACGCAGGGAGAAGGAGTTCGTGTTTGACGACATGGTAATCTACAACAGAAAAATGCTGAAAAATAAATATCATATTCCAATTATTCATCTAATTTGGCCTTTAATTAAATGATGCTCCCATTGAATTCTATAATTCAAGTGGGACAAGATCCACATCATACTACGCCTTGAGTTAGCTTTGGCTAAATCGCCCAAGACTTAGTATAATCGGTAGGTAACTAATTACCAATTACATCTCTATGCAACTCTTGTATATAGGATCAAGATCCGCATTTATATTAAAACTCGAGTTAGCTTTGGCTAATACACCCAAGAGTTAATATAAACGTGATTTTGTCCTATCTTCCAACTATTGGATAAATGCCTACAGTTAAACTTGATTTAACTAGTTGTACTCAATCTAATTGAGTTTTTACTCACCCATGTGTTGATAGGCGGGACCAAGATTGTCCCTCTGTACCCTACCAAGATAATATGTGTTGCTCTGCTTTGGCAGATTCAACAACAACATGTGATCGAGGTAGTGATAGGTATCACGGCATGGTAGGCATTTTTGGGTTGACACGATTGAGATCTAATCTAATCGACGATGTGTATCATATACTCGATTTAGATCTAATCTAATCATGGAGGTGCATCATGTGCGCGACTTAGATCTAATCTAATCGTTAAGGCACTAATTAATTACTAATCTAGCATGCATCACATATACACACACAAGTAATTAATTAATTTTGTGATTAGTCATGTCCCTACTACGATCTTCTCAAGACAATGAGAAGATCGGATGGTCAACCTAAGGTCAACAACTTCTCAAGCTCCTTCCTTTGACCACCTTGTGTTGCTCGCGCCCTCCTTGTAACTCCGTCTCGAGTGGATCTTCCACCGCTCCATTTTGTACATTACAAAAGTGAAACTCGAGTTACATTCAAGTCTAAACTATTTACAAAAGGAATAAATAAATAGAAAGGCACGACGCGCAGGTCGCGTATCAAATATACAGCTCGCACAATCACATGACGGCACGCAAGCCGTATTATGAATTACAACACACAATATCTAATCAAATTGGGTCTTTTGGGACATGACCATCATAAAATAATACATAATTATAAATTTTGTAATTTCTATAAATTTCTGTAATTTTTCTTACAATTTTTACAATTTTTATGAGTAAAAATTCCCGGCGGTCCCGTTTAGCGATTTTCGGGCGCAATCGCGGAACGAAGCCCCTTGCGGGGTCAGGGGCAGCACCCCTACCTGCGATATAGCCATCGTGAGTGTTCCTAGGCGATCCTACAATGCCTTAGTCCGCTGTCCCAAAACGATTTGGGGCGAAACCTTGCCGTTTCAGAAATATTTTCTCGGTAGTCGAAGCCTACAAGTGTCTAAACACTTGTGCTTCGCCTCTACGAGAAAATTACCCATAAAATCTATAAAAATCATAAAAACACAGAAACTTACAGATCTATAGAATTTCATAAAATTCAAAATAAACTTGTACACGCTTCGCACGTGGCTCTGATACCACTGTTGGGTTTTTCGGGCCGTAAAAATCGCTTTTTGCGTTGCGGAAACCCCGAAATTCCCATGCCACCGGATCCGTGCGAAGATTAAAATTTCGTAAAAACTTTCACGTACAAGTTTTCTAAACCTAGATCTAAACTACATCTACAAAGGAGAAGAGCTTTACCCTTGATGCGATGCCCTTCGCTAATCTCGCTCAGCCAAGGTTCGCCGGATCTCGAGAGTATCAAAGTAGATACTCCTCTATGTGTATTCACACAAGCAAGAGATGGAGAAACCAAACAAAAGGTGTGCTAGCACCTTTGATGGTCACTGCAAGGAGGAAGAGAGGGAGAAGAAGATGATAGCTTGAGGAAGAAGAAGGAGGTTTCAACACAAAATGAAACTTACACTTGAATTCATGTGGCCGGCCACATTAAGAGGGATTATAACCTCCATGGAATGCCAATAGTCACAAATCTTGGTAACTCCCATGAGGTGGCATCCCACTTAAGCAACCATGATGATGTGGAGCATCATCATTGGCCCACTCTTTGCCAACTCACCAATGAGGTGGCAAATGGTCAAGTCAAATTTGACCCTTCATCTACCTCTCAAGTCAAGTCAAACTTGACCACTTCTCTCCCTTGGTTGATATAATCTAACCATTGGTTCAAGTCAATTTTAATTTAATGAATCTCTATTCATTGAATTAAATTAATTAAATTGGTCTCAATCCAAATTAGACTCACTTAACACATGAACCAAATTGAGTCCAACTCAATTAGCTCAATTTGGATTACTCTTAATCCAATTTGGTTCATCACATGAACCTAATCCTTTAGGTTCATCAAATGAACCTAATCTCCATCTAATTGCCCTTTGTGTGTGACCCTATAGGTTCTTGTAACGTTGACAATGCTCCTAAACCTATTTAGAAGCATAAGTAATGAGCGGTATCTAGCAACACATCATTACTACCCAAGTTACAAGAATGTTGAGATCCAACATCACCTTGTGACAACTAATTGTGACTCCTCACAATATATGACATTGTCCTTCTATCCTAGACATCTAGATTGATCAATATGAGGCATAGACCATGTTATCCTCTAATCAATCTAAATCTTGAACTCCAAGTAGACTCACTCAATCAAATGAGCTCAATATCTCATATTGACTCATTTGGGCATGGCCATGCACTTAGTGGTTTCACTCTATCAAGAATATCGATGTCACTCCCGTCATATAGGAGGGATAGATCCCATCTACATCACTCACATCCCTCCGCATAATTTGTTACATACCCAGTAATCGCCTTTATAGTCCACCCAGTTACGGGTTGTTAGGATGTATACTAAAAGCCTAGCTTTTGGTATAAACATTTATCTAGAAATAAGAATCACATTGGTCAAATGTCTACATTTATGATAAATGTAGTTCTTCAATTAATTTATATTGTAGATAACATGGTGTGTGGTGTCACACACAGAAGATCATGTTATCGGTTCTTTATAAATTATAAACAGTTGCTCACAACTAAGATGGAAAGGAACAAACCATTAGAATAGTCGTAGTGGAATTAGGTATTAGTTTGTCTTGACTAATAAATTACACTAGTACACTCTAAGTGTATTGAGTAGGACCATTTTAGGTAAGTTCTTTTTATACTGACTTGATAAAAGAACTAGACCTTAGTTATTATGGAAGTGTGTGCTCTTAATCCTAATATAATAACAAGCACATATATTTGATATTTATTTCTTTAATTTATCAATGAGTGAGATTTAGTTCGATAAATCAATAAGCTCTATAAGTTGGGAAATGATATCACTTATAGTGTGTGTTGTTGATTATAGAAGGAAACTGTGTCCTAGTAATCTAGGTTGATAATGCCCCCAAGAGGAGCTCATAAGGATTGTCATGTTAAACCCTGCAGGTGGACTTAGTCCGACATGATGATAAGGTTGAGTGGTACTACTCTTGGACTAAGATATTAATTAAGTGAGTTGTCAGTAACTCATTTAATTAGTGGACATTCGACATCTTAAACACAGGGAGACTAACACACTCATAATAAGGAGCCCAAAATGTAATTTAGGATTGGTGCGGTAGTTCAATAATAATTCTTCAGTGGTATGAATTATTATTGATGAAGTTAAGTTGTGTGTTCGGGGCGAACACGGGAAGCTTATTTCATCGGGAGACCAAAACCAATTCCTCCTCTCGGTCCCTATCATAGCCTCTTGTATATAGAGATTTATACCCACCACATACCCACCTTCTTACCCAAGCTATAGGGTCGGCCAAGACCCAAAGGTTGAGCCAAGTTAATTGGCCGGCCATAGCTTGGAGCCCAAGCTTGATTGGCCGGCCATATTAAAAGGGAATTTAATTTTAATTAAAATAATTTCTTATGTGGATATCATGGTTTTAAAAGAGAGTTTAAAATTTAAATCTTTCCTTTTATAGTTTTCTACAAAAGATTAAGAAAAGATTTGAAATCTTTTCTTATTTGTAGATTGAAAGGAAATTTTAATTTTGAGAAAACTTTCCTTTTTAACCATGTTCATGATTTAAAAGAGAGTTTAAAAATTAAATATTCTCTTTTATTAATTTCTACAAAAGATTAAGAAAAGATTTGATATCTTTCCTTATTTGTAGATTGAAAGGAGATTTTAATTTTTAGAGATAACTTTCCTTTTTGGAAATTATCCACATGTTTAAAAGAAAGATTTTAATTTATAAAATTTCTTTTTTACTAACCAATCATGAAGGGATAAAAATTATTGGAGAAATTTTTATAAATTTCTGGAAACAAATTAGGAAGTTTTAATTCTTGTGTGAATTAAACTTTCCTTGTTTTGGAATTAAAAGTGGCCAGCCAAGATGTTTATGAGGAGGAAATTATTTTTTAATTAAAATTTTTTTCCCTTTTCATGGCAAAAGAATTAAGGAAGTTTTTATTAAAATTTCCTTATTTGCCAAGACCAAGGAATATAAAAGAGGGGGTAGAGGTGCCTTCATGGCGAACGACTCTATTCTATTCTTCCTCTCTTTTCCTCCTTGGTGGCCGACCCTAGCTTCTCCCTCTTCTCTTCTTCTTGTGGCTGGCGGCAACCCCTCTTGGAGCTCTTGATGGTGGCCGGTTCTAGCTAGGAGAAGAAGGAGAGAAAGGAGGTTTTGTTTCATGCATCCCTTGGAGCTTGGTGGTAGTGGCCGTACCTCTACTTCTCTTGGAGAATTGTGGTGGCCGAAACCTAGAAGGAAGAAGAAGGTGCTTGGTGGTTCTCATCTCGGAAGATCGTTGCCCACACAACATCCGAGGTTAGAAGAGGAATACGGTAGAAGATCAAGAGGTTATTTGCTTACAAAGAAAGGTATAACTAGTAATTGTTTTCCGCATCATACTAGTTTTCTTTGTATAGTTATTTTTGGAAATACCAAACATAAGAGGCATATGATTCTAGAGTTTTCGGATTTGTTTCTAATTTGCGTTTCTTTTGTTTTATTTTTTAAATTTGTGATTCGATTGTTCTTTTTGGTTAAACCTAGAGTTATTTAAGGAAATTAAATATTAGCTTTCCTTAAAAGACTTTGTCTAGGCAGTGGTGGTTGCTCCCATATCCAAGAAGGCCATGTGCCTCGCCATGCAGTCTTGGAAGCCAATTTTGGAAATTAATATTTAATGGAATTAATAACATAGGTGGATTTGAATCAATAGTGTTAAGTTCCGCTTGCGATTCAAATCTAAACCATTAAGAACAGATAAGTTAAATTTGGAATCAATGATGTTAAGTTCCCTCTGTGAATCCTAATTTAACTTCTAAAAGAACACAATAGGTTATTTAAGGAAAGGTTCGACACTTGTAAAAAAAAATTTTGTACAGTGGAACCGGTACGTTTTCCTAGGACTAACCAACACGGGTGACGTTTGACTAAGCCAAAGTACGTAACTCCTTATGTAGGGAATCATGGTGACTTCAGGTCCAAGGACTAGTAGTCATACTAATAGCCACATGAGAAAGTATATGACACTCATATAATGATCCATGATACTTTCTCATGGCGGGTCATTCAGTATACATTCTCCAATGCATACCCATGTGTCAACTTGATATCTCTATATCCATGACTTGTGAGATCAAGTCATCGAGTTGACCTACATGCTAGTCTCATCGCATTAACATTATCCCTGAATGTTAATACTCGACTAGGAATGATTAAGAGTAGTGTTTCCTATATCATCTCACTATCGATTCAACCAATCGATTGATATAGATAAGAACCTTCTACTCAAGGACGCTATTATACTTAGTTATTTTGCACCAATACAAGTAAGTATAATAACCAAAGAAAATGCCTTTATATATATAAGAAATATGATACAATGAGTCCATACAACAATCATCAAATGATTGGCTCTAGGGCTCTAACTAACACAAAGAGGGAGAAGGGAAGATTAAGTCTAGGGGGAGGTAGTAGTTCAAATCAAATTTTAAATTTTAAGTTAACTTTGATAATCTTTTTGCACTTTATTACATAATTACAATTTTATTATCTTTACTTGTAATTGTAATTTTATTATCTTACTTGTAATTGCAATTTTATTATCTTTGATTTTTGGTTAGTTAACCCTAACTTAACTTGGGTTGCTCACATCAAAAAAGGGGGAGATTGTTGGAACCCCAAGGTTGTTTTTGGTGTGATCAACCAAGTTAAGTTAGGTTCTGTTTTGGTTTGATCCCTATGTCTAAGTGTGAAGGAGCTTAGGAGCACAGGAAGTCGAGCAGAAGACGCAGCTAGCGAGAAGGACAGCATGGGAGGGAGCCGACGAGCTCGGTGCGTCCGAGGGACGAGATGCTGTGTAAGAGTACAGTGGTGGACAAGAAGGACGTGCGCGATGTTCGAGGGACGAGAAGCCAGAGCCGAAGCTTGCTCAAGGAGAAGGCTGAAATTGGGTTCGGGTGAGCCTTATTTTGGTTGGCCGAAATTACCTTGGCGATCAGAGCAACGGAAGAGCTAAAGTGGAGCTACGGAGCTGGTAGAGGTGCATTCAGCAATAGTTGATGGCACCTCCGCGACCTTCAGGTAGAAGGTGCCTTCAATGGCTGAAGGCGCCTTCAACTAGCCATCAAAGGTGCCTTCTATGGTCATGGAAGGCGCCTTCAACAAGGCAATTTTCGTCGTTGTAGAAAGGATAAAGTTTTATCCTTTGCCTCGCTGGAGGCGCCTTCAGCCTGAGGATAAGTTTTTCCAGAGGCTATAAAAAGGCACCTGGACCTATGAAAGACATAACAACTTGTGTATTCATTTCCTAGCAATAGTCTGAGCTATTAACGAGTATAAGAGGCTTCTCTGCTTTCACTGAAGGAGACTTTTTAAGATCTTTCATTTTGCTTGGATTAACAACCACCTAGGTTGTAACCAAGTAAATTCTGGTGACTCTTCTTTTAGTTTCTTATTATTTAATTTTATTTGTTATTTCTGCTGATATAGGTTAGGTTTAATGGGTCCCTGGTGAAAAAAGGGAAAGGAGATGGCAAAGTTAAGAAGATAGATCAATATCGGCTGGGATATACCTTAAGAGAGAAAGGTCGATCCCGACCAGATAATACCTTGATGAAGGAAGACCAATAGTGATAGAGATATCCATCAAAGGAGGAAGGTCAATATCGATTGAGATATATCCTAGGGAAAGAAGGTCAATATCGACCGATATATACCTTAATGCGGGTAAGTTAAATATCGACCGATATAAACTTTAAGGAAAGTAAGCTAATATCGATCGAGATATACCCTAGGGAAAGCAGGTCAATATCAATCGATATATACCTTAAGGCGGGTAAGTTAAATATCGACCGATATATACTTTAATTAAAGTAAGCTAATATTGATCGAGATATACCTTAGGTAAGGCAGGTCAATATCGACCGATATATATACCTTAATGCGAGTAAGTTAAATATCGACCGAGATATACCCTGAGAAAGAAAGGCCAATATCGGCCAGACTTAAGCGTGCAAGATAGATAAGGCAAGGTGACCTAGAGCAGTACGATTAAGCATGGACTGGTATTAGGAATGAAAAGATCTGTGGCTTTATAGAATTGGTAGTATATTATTGAACGGTTAGTTGAATGATCATAATAAACCGACCGAACAAGGTCTGAGTTTAATATCCGGTCAATACAAAACATAGTATAATACCAAGCTGTCTACAACATAATAAGGACAGGATGAACAGGTGGACTTATAATTAATTTAATAAAGATATTTGTATGTGATTGTATAACAGGTTTACCTATTTGGCAGGAGATATGCTTTTGTACTTTTCTGCAGGTACTAGATGACAAAGAAGGTACATCTGGGTTACAAAAAAGATTCCTTAAAAGCCATTTACCACAAGTACGCGGCTTACGTCATCTCATAACAAACTCTAACAAACCGGGGTCCACTTCATGACTACGGAGGTTATATGAAGTGGTATAAAAAGGGGAACCCTCTCCGTTGGCCAGGTAAGTTCACATTACTACTCGCATTCACAAACCCTAATTCTCAACTACTGTTCATCTTCTTCTTCTTTCCTTCTTTCACACAAAAAAGAGATCACTGACTTGAGCGTCGGAGGGCCTAGCCAGGGATTTCCACCCCGGTCTTAGGTCACTGAGGATAGTGTTGGTTGGTCTCTTGTGCGCAGGAAGCCTTGGAACCTCTGGATCGCGATTTTCTTCAGTTAGACTTCTATCTCATCATTGAATCTTCGCAGGAGGTGGGCATTCTGTGGCTTCATTCTCCCCAATCCACTTTGGGTTTCTCAGATCAGTATTCAGCTAGGTATTACTCTTCATCAGCAGTAGGTTTTCTCCCAGCTTTCCATTTTGTCAAGCTTCTCTGACAGGATCAAATTTGGCGTCGTCTGTGGGAACTTCACCTGAATCTAAGACTACAAGATGGAAGAGGCTAGAAAATCGAATCTACTCACTATTAGCCGTGAGGATCTGGATTTTCTCATTAATACTCATGTACAGAAAGCTTTGCAACAACAACAATAACAACTTCAAGCTCATACTGGGCTACTCTGCCGGTAGCCCATAATCCAGCGATTTCGACTACTGAGCACCGAAGGGGAAAGGAACCAGAAGAAGAGGAACATGTATATTTCCCTCCGGCTGCAACTTCTCCGACTAAGCGCCTTCGAACCTTCCTTCGTACTCCTTTGGAACAGGGAGGGCGAAAGCTGTAACGCCCGCCCTCCCTGCTAACCCTAAGGAACGGGGCTACGATACTCTACGTACATATTACAGCGGAAGACTTAAAATAATTTTTCTTAGATTAATAAAAACTTTTCTTTTGTTTGCATATCCGAACTACACTAATATGGTTTCCATAACATGATAACAAGATAAATAGAAACATAACATCAAGTCACCCATTTAGTACTACAATTTATGAAACCAAAGCGTAATTCTTAAAAGTTCTTAAAGCAGGTTCTTATTGGGTTGCCTAGCCACAGCCACACACATCTCCTTGCCTCTCCTGCTGCTCCTTTAGCACATCCAGCTTTTTCCTTTATCTGCGATACAAGGAAAGTAAGCTGTAGCACTCATGGCTCAGTAAGTTCCTTTCCTACTCACTAAAACAAAAAATCATTACATAATCAAAGAATATATCAACATAACATAATCTCAACTAGTCATGGCATAACATATCATACTCTTTAATCATATCATGCAACATAACAAAATCATAATTAGTCATGGCATATCATCTCTTAAAGCATAGCATGAAATATAACATAATCATATCTAATCATGGCATCTCATCCCTTAAAGCATAGCATGGAACATATCATAGTCATATCTAATCATGGCATATCATAAATCATAGCATTATCACAACATGATCATAAAGTATATGCAATATGATTTTGAAAACATGTATCCGAAAAACATGTGTATGTCTCATGATCTTTAAAACCATTTCTTCTTACATATATACTTGAACATAATATCAACATATTGGGGATCCCGGCTTAGTACCACATACATACATAATGCGCGCATCCTAAGTAGATCCAAGGTAGCTAGTCTTGATCCTACTAAGAAACTAGGCCCGTAGCTCGACCTAGGGGCACGTAAGGAGCCCACCCTTTACTAGGCCCGTAATTCGACCTAGGGGCGCATAAGGAGCCCACCCTTTTGGTACAAGCCATTCAAAGTAAAATACATGTCATACTTATACATATCATACATCATACAAGCATGCATCACTTAGGCATACATCATATAAAAGTATGCATCACTTAGGCATACATCATGTCATAAAGGTATGCATCACTTAGGCATACATCATATAAAAGTATGCATCACTTAGGCATACATCATATAAAAGTATGCATCACTTAGGCATACATCATGTCATAAAAGTATGCATCACTTAGGCATACATCATATAAAAGTATGCATCACTTAGGCATACATCATATTAACATGCATATCATAAAAGCATACATATTTTAAGCACATAGCATATCATCAAAGTATGCATATTCCCTTCCACATAGCATATCATAAAAAGCATGCATATTCTAAGCATATAGCATATCATCAAGCATGCATATTCTAAGCACATAACATATCATCAAAGCATGCATATTTCTAAACACATATCATATCATAAAAACATGCATATTCTAAGCATATAGCATATCATCAAGCATGCATATTCTAAGCACATAACATATCATCAAAGCATGCATATTTATAAACACATATCATATCATAAAACATGCATATCTCTATCCACATATCATATCATAAAAAGGTATAAATCACAAGCATACATGGTTAAGCATAAGGGTGTATCATGTGATTATACTATCATAAGAAACATGGTAACATAGTTAACTTGGGTTCTAAGCTTCCTAAACCCTTGGGTTCCTATCATGGCCGAACCCCCTTAGGTCTCAATTTAGGTAAAAACAACCTCCAAGCATGTGAAACCTAAATTAGCATTACATGAATTTCATAGGAAGCATTATAAGTATGATTTACTTGGTTTCTAAGTTCTCCAAGCCCTTAAACTCATGTGGCCAAACCCTATCAGTATATAAATAAGGTCCCAAATGTCATGAAAGCATGGAAACCTTAAACCACATTTATAGCATTTTTTTCCAAGTAACATAGTAAGCATATTGAGCTAGTTCCTAAGTCCTTCAAGCCCTTAACATATGTCATAGTCAAACTTTTAACAAGTGTTCATGAGGGCTAAAAACAAACATACAAGCATGTGAACTTGAACTAACATCATGTATAAATTCATAACAAAACATTATACAACATGTATGGCCGAAACTTACCCTAGCCTCAATTAGGTCATTAAACAACATATAGCATGGGAACTTTGTCTTTCTACTTATCATATTCCATGTAAAGTGACATAAGCATATTTAATTCTTATTCTAGGGTTTCTAGGGCATCTATTCCTTCATGGCTGAAACATACAATAGTCCATTTAGGTCATGGAAAAATTTTACAAGCATGTGACACAATCAACACATTATCCTATTTTCATAAGAAGCACTTTTAGCACATTTGGTTTCATTTCTAAGGCCTCTAGGTCTTTTAAACCCTACTTGGCCGAAACTCAACAGTATATAAACTTGCTTCAAATAGCCTAAAAGCATAAGAATTCATACAAGTTTCATAGCATGTATAAAGACAAGCATAATAAACATACATGTGAATTGTGTCTTAGGCTTCCTAGGTTTCTTTCCCTTTTTCTTTTATTTTTCCTCATGGCCGAAACCTACCATTCTTTAAACTAGGTTTTAAGTGGCCTAAATCATGGAAACCTAAGTAAGTTTCATGGCAAAAATTACTAAGAACATCATATACAAAGTTGGTTCATAAACAAGCTAGGACCCTTGTGATCTTACATGTCATATATCATGTAACTAATTTTCCTATACTCAATTTAAACATAAGAACATTAAACAACTTCCATATCATAATATCACAGAGGTCTTGAGCATATTAGAATTTTGTTTAAGCTTTTCTAAACTATCCATCCTATCATGGCCGAAAATCTAAAATAAGAGTTCATGAATTTCTAGCAATGTTCAACATGCAATTCTTTAAGAAAACTCTATATTCTATCATACAAACATGGTTACTTAAAATTTAAAGGTCTTCCTAACCCTAAGCCCTTTTCTTGGCCGAAACATATAAATGGATTTCTTTTGGTTCCAAGTAACTTTTAAGCAAGAAAACCAATAAAAGATCCTTAATAGTTCATGGAGAGAATCTTGCATTAGTTTGGTTACACAATATTTTCCCTAACCTCTTTAAAATATTTTTGGCCAAAATTCTAGGGTTAGGTACTCCTCTGATCAAGCATCATTTAGGTATAAAACATGAAGAAAATCCTTCCTACATAGCATAGAAAAATATCATGAAATAAGGACTTGTTTAAACCTTCCTAGATTTGAAAACCCTTTCTTTGGCCGAATTTTTCTTAAATTCCTTCCTAGGTTTTCTAATCCTTATAAAATCCGAAAATCACATAAAAAGCCTTGTACCACAGGTGAGGGGAAGCTTACATCCTTTTCGCTTGTGGATCTAAGGTATGGTGATGGAAGAAGTAGCCTCTTCTTCTAGTTCCTTTCCCTTGATTCCCTTGCTTAGTCCTCCTTGTATCTTAGGCTTTCTTAGGAGAAAACCTTGGCTTTGGGGCCGAATATGGAGGAGAGGGGACTGATGGTTTCAGTGAGGGAGAGGAAGAATGAGAGAAAATGAGAGAAAAATAACCTTCTCTTTTCTTGCTCCCTTTTATGTTAAGGGGGAAGAGTTAGCAAAATTGATTTTTGCTTTCCTTCTCCCTTAGCCTTTTTTTTCCGATTTCCTATTTATTTTATTTATTCATTTATTCTTACCATTCATGATGAAATAAGGGGGATTGAATCCTCTTAATTCCCTCTTTAAATTTTCGGCAACAACAAAGAGGAAGAAGGAGAGAAAGGGAGGAAGGCAAGTTGCCTTTCTCTTGCTCCTTTCTTGTTTTCTTTTGGCTAGCTTTTACTCTTATCTTTATCATGAGTTTCCCTCCTTTACTATCAATATCTTCTCTCTATCCCAATTGGTTTCTTCTAATTAATTCTATGAAATATAATATAAGAGGTTCATGGTTCAATCATTGACCTCCTCTTCTTTTTATTTCATTTTATTTCTTTTTGCTTCAACTCACTTCCTATTATTTTTCTAAGGAAAAATCCCACATTCATATATTTATCTTACAAGCTTAGTGGGTATTACAAAAGCCTATATTTCAGGAATCTTCTGGTGAAGCACCAGACAGGGAGAAGTGCAAAGTTAAGATGATAGCCAGTGATAGCTCGCTAGAAAGAATCATTTCTCCGTTCTATCAAGGTGTATTAGATAATCTGCTTCCTAAGCGATATCAAAATCTTCAGATCGGTGAATACACTAGAACTATAGATCCAGAAGATCACTTGTTAAAATTTGAGAATGTAGCACTATTACAGCAATTTTCTGATGGAGTGAAATGTCGGATGTTTCTCACAACACTCGGAGGAGCCGCATAACGTTGATTTAAGATATTGCTAGAAAAATCTATCCGAAAGTTCAAGGTGTTGAAACCCCAAGGTTGTTTTGGTGTGATCAACAAGTTAAGTTAGGTCATGTGTGTTTCTAACCTTGTGTCTAAGTGTGTAGGAGCTTAGGAACACAGGTAGTCGAGCGGAAGACGCAGCTAGCGAGAAGGAGGACAGTCCGAGGGACGAGGTGCTGCGGAAGAGTACCCCGGTGGACGAGAAGGAAGAGTGCGGTGGTTCCGAGGGACGAAAGCCGGAGTGGAAGATTGCTTGGGGAGCAAGAGACGCAGCTAGCGAGAAGGACGGCACGCGATGCATCCGAGGGACGAAGACTGCGGATGAGTATGCTAGCGGACGAGAAGGAAACACGCAGCGATTCCGAGGGACGAGAAGCCGGAGGGAAGCCTTCTCGAGAAGACCAGAAGTTGGGTTCGGGTGAGCCCTATTTCGGATGGTAGAGATCACCCAAGTAAGCGGATCCGGAGTGGAAGACCCGGACCGAGGCGGGACTGAAGCGAAGCAGAGGTCCCTGACGAAAAAGTCAACTAGAGTTGACTTTTGGGGTCCAGGGTGCCCGGAGTTGACCGGGGCGCCCAGAACCCTTCAGGGCGCCCGGACCTGAGTTTTTGACCGGATCGAGCTTTGACTCGATCTGAATGTTGGGGGATAAAATTTACCCCCCCAGGGCACCCGGAACCCTTCTAGGCGCCTCGACCAAGGCTATAAATATAGCCTTGGTCCAGAAGCTTTGAATCAACTCAGTAATTATCATTCCAAACACTTGTGCACTCACTGTTCTAGTTTATCTTTTGTTTTTGTGCTTTCTCCGGTGTAAGAGGCTTCTCCGCCCGAAGGAGATTTTAGTGCGATCACTTTCCTTTGATTAATAACCTCCCCGATTGTAAATAAGTCAAACACGGTGTCTCGTTTCTTTCTTGTATTTCTGCTTAGCTAATTTTATACAAGTGTTAGTTTTAGAGTTCGAGAAGGGTTTTTTTTTTCAGGGCTATTCAACCCCCCTTCTAGCTGGCCCAATGGTCCTACAAGTGGTATCAGAGTCAAGGCGCTTTAGGAGGACTAACCGCCGAACGAAGCAACGAGATGGCCGCACCAAGCATTCACCCGCCGAAATTGGAAGGGGATTTTGCCACTTGGAAAAAACATATGCAGGTATTTCTTACAATAGATATTGAATTATTTTTAACAATGAAACCTGGCTTTCAAGCTCCAGAGGATAAGGAAATAGATAAATGGACAAAAAAGGAGCAGGCCGACTTTGTGGCGAACGGCAAAGCAGAGTACCATCTGCTAAGTGTTCTTCCGCCTCAAGAAGTCAACAGGATCGGTAAATACAACTCTGCAAAGGAACTTTGGGAGAAGTTCCTCGAGTTGCACGAAGGAACGTCCGAAGCCAAGCTCGCCAGAAGAGATCTGCTTCGCAATCAGCTCACCAGCCTGCGACTTGGGGAAGACGAGTCAGTCGCGCA
Source organism: Zingiber officinale (assembly GCF_018446385.1). Classification (NCBI taxonomy): domain Eukaryota; kingdom Viridiplantae; phylum Streptophyta; class Magnoliopsida; order Zingiberales; family Zingiberaceae; genus Zingiber; species Zingiber officinale. Next base: position 16,965,502 of record NC_055995.1, read on the forward strand.
TCTGCACTCGAGAATAAAAGAAATTATAATCGGACTTTCAAATCTCGGAGAAAAGGTAAGTAACCGAGATTCGCTCAGGTACGCTTTAAATTCCTTTCCTAGAAATACCAAATGGGCATCATTAGTAGATGCATTTTACATTTCTAAAGATTTAGAAAAGATTTCATTAGAAGAATTCTTTTCAACATTTGAAGTGCATGAGTCAAGATGTGAAGGAATGAAGGAGCCTAAAAACAACGTCACCCTCAAAGCCTCGAGAGAAGAACCAGAATCGGAATCCTCTCTCGACGACGAGGAAATGGTAATGATGGTAAGAAGATTCAAGAAACTTTGTAAATCTAGATCTACTAACCATCTGCAGGGAAAGAGGAGAAGAACGATCCGCTACTACCACTGCGACGAAGACGGGCACGTCAAGGACAACTGCCCCAAGCTGAAAAACAAGGACAAGGAGAAGGGTAAGAAGCCTATCCAAAAGTGAAAGGCCCAAAAGGCGACGTGGGATGATACATCGTCCGAATCGGAAGTCGAAGCTTTCTCCGGACTCGCACTGATGGCGAGTCATCAAGACGACGACTGCGATTCAAGCTCTTCTGAAATGAGCATCGAGAGCATCGATGAAGGGGGAGACACGTCGGAAGAAAGCAGCAGCTCAGGGGAAGAAACGGATAACGAGATCGATAAGGTAAGTCAGGTGCGATCTCTTCCTCCCGATAAAATATTTAAGTTCGTTAAACTTTTAACAAAAGATTGCTGCAAATTAGAAAGTGAAAATAAAAATTTAAAAGTAATTCTAGCTAAGTCTTGTCCCTTAGACGAATTAGATAAATTAAAACTAGCAAATGAAAAATTGAAACTTGAAAATGATGATTTGAAAATTCAAGTAGATAACTTGAGAAACCATGCATGTTCATCTAAAACCAATGTTAGAAGATTTAATAATTTAAATTGGTACTTTAAATATCACCCTGTGTAACACCCGCCCTCCCTGCTAACCCTAAGGGACGGGGCTACGATACTCTATGTACATATTACAGCGGAAGACTTGAAATAATTTTCTTAGTTTAATAAAACTTTTCTTTTGTTTTCAAATCCGAACTACACTAATATGGTTTCCATAACATGATAACAAGATAAATAGAAACATAACATCAAGTTACCCATATAGTACTACAATTTACGAAACCAAAGCGAAATTCTTAAAAGTTCTTAAAGCAGGTTCTTATTTGGTTGCCTAGCCACCGCCACACACATCTCCTTGCCTCTCCTGCTGCTCCTTTAACTCATCCAGCTTTTTCCTTTATCTGTGGTACAAGGAAAGTAAGCTATGAGCACTCATGGCTCAGTAAGTTCCTTTCCTACTCACTAAAACCGAAAATCATCACATGATCAAAGAATATCTCAACATAACATGATCTCAACTAGTCATGGCATAACATATCATACTCTTTATGCATATCATGCAACATAACAAAATCATAACTAGTCATGGCATATCATCTCTTAAAGCATAGCATGATACATAACATAATCATATCTAATCATGGCATATCATAGCATTATCATAAGGTAGCATGGCATATCAAGCATAGCATGAAACATAACATACTCATATCTAATCATGGCATATCATAAATCATAGCATCATCACAACATGATCATAAGGTATATGCAATAAGATTTTGAAAACATGTATCCGAAAAACATGTGTATGTCTCATGATCTTTAAAACCATTTCTTCTTACATATATACTTGAACATATTATCAACTTAAAGGGGATCCCGGCTATGTACCACTTACATATTGCGCGCAACCTATGTACCCTACATAGGTTTCAATATAGCCTTAATCCAGAAGCTTTGAATCAACTCAGTAATTATCATTCCAAACACTTGTGCACTCACTGTTCTAGTTTAGCTTCTGTTTTTGTGCTTTCTCCGGTGTAAGAGGCTTCTCCGCCCGAAGGAGTTTTTAGTGCGATCACTTTCCTTGGATTAACAACCTCCCCGATTGTAACAAAGTCAAACACGGTGCCTCATTTCTTTCTTGTATTTCTGCTTAGCTAATTTTATACAAGTGTTAGTTTAAGAGTTTGAGAAGGGTTTTTTTTTACAGGGCTATTCAACCCCCCCCCCCTTCTAGCCGGCCCAACGGTCCTACACAAGGACTTCAAGAAGGTTTTCTTACATCATTTCTCTAGCAACAAGAGGTACCATAAAACTCCCTGGAGTCTATTTTCAATTAAACAAGCATCTAAGGAGTTCATTAGAGCCTATATCAAAAGGTTCAATCAGGTAGCTATTGATGTACCCAATGTTTGTAACACCCACGAAATAATAAGCTATACCTATGAGTATTTTTCTTTTAGAATAAAAGGGAAATGGAAATAGAACCAAAAAGAAATAAAATGAAAGATAAGTTAAGGTTTGAACTTTGAACCTCCCACAAATGATAAAGTTAAATTGGTGTATAATAACCACTAGAATCATAAATGACACATGAATAGCAAAGAATAGAAATTATAGATAAAGGTAAAGAGTATGATTAAATAAGGGAACAAGAGAAAGACAAGTGGCTTTCCTCCTCTTTCTCTTGGTTAAGAAAAGAAGCAAGCAAAGAACAAGTTGCCTTTTTCTTCCTTCTCTTGCTATTTTCGTGGGAATGAAGAAAGTGAGAAGATAGAGAAGGCAAGGGGATGAATTGGGACACTTTTCATCCTTATTGGGAATAAATAGGAATGAGAGAAGAGAAGGGAAAGAAAGTTTGGTTAATTCTTCCTCCTTCTTCTTCCTCCTCCTTTTCTTCTCCTTCTTCCTCCTCCACCGAGATCTAAAGCTCTATCTCTCATCTCCAAAATCCAAGCTAAGGTTTCCTTCCTAAGGAAACTAGCTCACAAGAAGGAGTCCTCAAGACCTACTCCTTACAAACAAGAGAAAACAAAAGGAAGAACAAGAAGGGGGAAGCTTTCTTCTTCCTCTTCACAAGGGTACCATCTTCTTTAGGAAAAATAAGCAAGAGGATGTAAGTATCCCCTCACCTGTGGTACAAGTTGTTTATGTGTTTTCCATGAGGTTAGAATGCTTAAAAACTTAAGGTCACTTCTTGAACTTTCGGCCAAGACATGTATAAAAGATTTAGAGAAGTGTAAGACCTAACTAAGCATGCTTACTATGTTATTATGACATGTATCCTAGGATAGAAGGTTAGTTAATGATCTTATGTTTGTATGCTTACTTAAAACTTAGATCCATGTTCTTAAACTTTCATCCAAGGTGTAAATAAGAGACCTAGGAAGGCTTAAGACCTAAACTAAACATGCTCACTATGTCCTTATGATATGTACCCTAGGATAAGAGATTAGTTTAGTGTTCTTATTCTTGTAGGTTGCTTAAAACTTAAATTCATGCTCATAAAGTTTTCGGCCATGATAGAAATAATTGGCTAGGAGAGGTTAAAAAAATTTAGTCTATCATGCTCATAACTTGCTTTATGATATGTTATGAAGAGTACCTAATGTTTGCACACTTGTATGTTGATTGGAACCTAAATGCATGCCACCTTAGGGAATTAGGGTTTCGGCCATGATGGGATTTAAGACCTAGGAGAGCTTAAAAACTTAGTCTAACATGCTCATGACTCTCCTTATGGCATAATATAAAGCTAACTTAGGGTTATCATGTTTGAATGTTGCTTGAGATCTAGATACATGTCTCTGTATGGTTTCGGCCATGATGAGTTTTAGGGTCTAAGGAAACTTAAAATTAAATCTAGCATGCTCATGATTTCCCTTATGATATGATATGAAGTTAGCTTGATATTCTTATGTTTGTATGTTGTTTGGAACTTAGTTTCATGCCCCAAAGTTTCGGCCACAACCAAGTTAAAAGGCCTAGGAAGCTTAGAACCTAAACTAAATGTGCTCATAATGTTCTTTATGATTTATGGTATGAAATTGGTTTAGGGTTCACATGTTTTTATGTGGTTTATAACCTAGAACAAGGCATGATAACTTTTGGCCATAACAACACCGAGGACCTAGGAAGCTTAGAACCTAAACCAAATATGCTCATGAGGTTCTTAATGATTTATGATATGAAATTGGTTTAGGGTTCACATGCTTTTATGTTGCTTGTAACCTAGATCTAGGCTTGGAACTTTCGGCCACTACATGGAATTAGGGTTAGAGACCCAATTATGATTTTACTATGTGTCTCACATGCTATGATATGAAGTAGGAGATGCTAGTTAATATTTTCCATGCATGATTATGTTCCTATGATGTATTATATGCTCATTTATGTGTGCTTATAAACTGTAACGACCACCCTTCTTACTACTACTACTCTCTAAGGATGACCGTTACTTAACTACTAACTCTACTTAACCGGTATGATTAAAAATCACATGGAAACCCTACCAAAAAATTTCGACAGAGTCTCTCCTGTACCGGTGACCTTATTCAACAATACATGCAATATATACTCAGCCACAAGCGGCTGGAACACATATCAATCAACCACGCAGTATAATAAATCCAAAATAAAGAAAACAACACAAGAAATCATCACACAAGATTACAATTCTTCTACTACGTCCTAATCATATCAAAATAACAAATACTATCTCAAATACTCCTAACATAGCAAAAGACAATAGAAACTAAACTAAAACTTCTTTCCTAGTCCCAAGGCTTCCATAGTCCTGGTATCACACATCCTTCGAACACCTCCTTGTCGCCGTCCTTTCTATATCTTTTCCTTTCCTGTATCTGCAGTAAGAGGAAGTGTAGTCTATAAGCAAAATTTGCTTAGTAAGCGCTATCTAACTCACAAAAATCTCAATATGCATGTACATATATCTATAACATGAACTAACTGAATGCTTACTAAAGACTACTCATGCTCTTCTAACAGCGGGAGGAACAAAGCATACTGAAATGCTAAACATGTAAGCAAGTCTAACATAAACATAAACATAGGCATAAACATGAACATGACTTGAACATACTTGCATGCGTACTTATACACCTACTATTGTGGTGATCTAGTTGCACTTAGCAGTACCGTAACATAAGTTGTTGATCAAACAACTACTCTAGCGCTAGGTTGGTAGGGGTCCGAACTTAGGACCGGAGTTCCCCTCTATTCTGGCGCGCTCACCGGGCTTGGGTCCCCGGATCATACCACCATCCCAGAATATATCTTAATTGATTCTGGCGCGCTCACCGGGCTTAGGTCCCCGGATTATACCACCATCCCAGAACATATCGTAATTGATTCTGGCGCGCTCACTAGGCTTGGGTCCCCGGATCATACCTCCATCCCAGAACATATCTTGGTTGATTCTGGCGCGCTCACCGGGCTTAGGTCCCCAGATCATACCACCATCCCAGAACATGTCTTGATTGATTCTTCTAATAAAAGAATGCTTCTTACAAGACTGAAATGTTTAAACAAATTCTAAAAATGCTTAAACAAAAATCTGCATACAAAGCTTAACATGAATCTACATGCTAAGCTTAACTAAAATCTGCATATTAAGCTTATCTGAAATCTGCATACTATACTTATAAAAATCTGCATGCTATACTTATAAAATCTGCATACCATACTTATAAAATCTGCATACTATTCTGCAAACAAACTTAACAAGATTCTGCATATAAACTTTAACAAAATCTTTAACATGCTACAATGGAAATCAGAAGAAAGGAAAGCAAATCACACATGCTATTCTTAACCTCTTCCAAATCCTAATTCTGTACATAAAGCAACCATCTTTAACAAAATCTTCAGCCAAGCTAAGCCTAAGGAAAAGTTACTACTGCTATCAAAGGTTAACTCGTAATATACTAAAACATGCACTCAATGGATCTACACATGCTGAATTGTTTCCAACCGAACAAAGCATAAAAACATGTTACTGCTGCTGTCACAAATTGATACATGATACACTAGAACAAAACTAAGTAGACAGGAATCTACACATTCTAAATCATTTCCAACAAAACAAGCATAAGGAAAAGATGCTTCTATTAAACCAAAAAAAAAATCAAACTACATGCTTTAAAAGAAAACTAAACTCTTTCTTGTTCCTTGCCCAACAACAGGAATCCGAAATCTATAACCCTTCTAATTTACTGATCATGCCCACCAGAATTCATGAACAAAAGGATTTGGATCCACATCTGAATTCCCTTAAGCTAGCTACGGCAGCAATGACTAGAGAAAGCCAAAAATAACTAAACTACAACACTAAATTCCGAACAGCATGCTTTAACAAGAGAAATCTAACTATAATGCTTAAGGTAATACTGTGGTCTTCTAATCTGTTCGTGCTCTATACTTCAGCTCACTTCATGGCTCATTGTTCGCACAACTTCAAAACCGAAAGGCCCAAACATAAACCATTCCGAAAATTGACCAAATCTGATGTACGATTCATAAGGATGGTGGGATTTAAATTACATGTCTAACCTATACAATTTCTCCTTCTTTCCTTAGGGTTCATGGCAGCAAGCATCAAAACAAAAAACTCCTTAAAACATGCTTCGAAATCCAAACAAGAAGCTAACTTGAATCCGAAAATAGAGAAAGCAAGGAAACTCATGCAAAGCTTCGAGAACAAGGAGAGGATCAAGGATTAAACCTCAGAGCTATCCTACTGCAGGTGAGTAGCAACTTACCATGGCGTTCTTGGACTTACAACCGAAGCAATGGCCCTAGGGTTTCCGGAGAAGTCGAGCTCTCGGTCTCTTCTTGTGCTCACGGCTCCGCCTCGACGAGGAAACCTGGTACTGATGAAGAACCTCCAGAGAATCCCCTCGTCGGCCGCCGGAAGCATACCCTAGCTGCTGCTGCGTTTTCGCCGAGAAGAGGTCGACGCCGCGTGAGAAAGAGGGGAGGAGAAGTTTAGGGCACGGGAAAATAATACCTCCCCTTCCTCTCATAACTTATCTCCCTTTTATAACTAAACTCTATAACAGGTTCTTATCTGTTCACGAAATAATTGCGGAACAGTTGGTCCGTTGGGTTTCGCTCGAAACCGCGGGTCTGGGCTTCGATTCTCAGCCGCACCCATTTTTCTCCAATTTATTTCTTTGTTATTAATTTCTATTACTTAAATAAATCTCTTCCTTTATTTGTTCAAGTAACAACTGCTATCCCAGTTGGTTAGCCGGGTTTTGCTCGGGTCAGGGGTTGCCGGTTCGAGCCTCGGCTTGGACAATTTTTGTCACAACTTCTTTCTTTTGGTAAAAATACCGAACGACCTCCAAAAATTCCATAAAAATACTCTAAAAATTTCTAAAAATCTCTAGAATTTTTCTAAAGCATTTCTAGATTTTTAAAGAACTTTTAGGACTCCTAATGAGGAAAATTGGGTTGTTACATGAACCATGCATGATAATGACTCTTATGATGTGTTTTAGGCTCAAGTATGCATGCTTTATGATATGACAAGTAATATGCTCATTCATGTATGCTTATGAACCATGTATTATGATGACTCTTATGATGTGCTATATGCTCAAGTATGCATGCTTTATGACATGATAAGTAAGGGCCTAAGAGTTGCTTCCCTATTAAGTGGGACTAAGAGCACTCTTTATGATATGATAAGTAAAGGCCTAAGAGTTGCTTCCCTATGAAGTGGGACTAAGAGCACTCTTTATGATATGACAAGTAAAGACCTAAGAGTTGCTTCCCTATTAGTTGGGACTAAGAGTACTCTTCATGATATGATAAGTAACTATGACATGTTATTTTACTTTGTATGGCTTGTACCAAGGGTGGGCTCCATAAGCGCCCCTAGGCCGACGGACTATGTGTTGGTTGCTACTCGGAAAACCCAATGGCTCCACTGTACAAAAATTTTGTACGTGATCTAAACCTTTCCTAGCTACCATGTGTTCTTTTAAGTTAAACTTGTATCTCCTGCGGAACTTAACACGTTTGATTCCAAGTTTAACTTATATGTTCTTTTAGGTTTAGATTTGGATCTCTTGCGGAACTTAACACGTTTGATCCAAATCACCTAGGTTATAAATTCAATTAAATATTAGTTTCCAAAATTGGCATCCAGTACTGCATGGCGAGGCACTTGGCCTTCTTGGATATGGGAGCAACCACCACCGACTAGACAAAGCCTTTTAAGGAAAGTTAATATTTAATTTCCTTATATAACTCTAGGTTAACCAAAAGGAACAATCAAATCACAAGGAAAAAAGAAAAAGAGCACAACATCGAAATTAAATTCGTAAAACAAGAATCGAATGCCTCTTGTATTTGGTATTTATACAAAGAAAAATTAACTAGTATGATGCGGAAATTAAATACTAGTTATACCTCTTCCTTGTATGCAAAAAACCTCGAGATCTTCTGCCGTATCCCTCGCCTCCTCTTGGACATCGTGTGGGCGACGATCCTCCAAGACGAACACCACCCGGAAAGCTTCTCCTCCTTCTCTAGAATTCGACCACCACCACCACAAAGGAGCAAAAGAGAGCAAAGGGAAGAAAGGGAGAGGGGTCGGCCACTTGATGATCTCCAACAACACAATATCAATTGTTATGTTATTCAAGGTCTCCCCTTCCCCCCTTTTTATATTAGTTTCCCAATGGAAAATTATGAAAAGAGTTTTATAAAAAATTAGACTCATTCCTATTTCTTTTTTTTTCTTTTTCTTTCCTTTTAATTAATCAATCCTAGATTGATTTATTAATTAAATAACTATTTGTTGATGTTTAATTATTTGACTGGCCCCTTGCTTGGGCACCAAGCAAGGTGGCCGGCCACTTATTAAAAGGGAAAGAAAGAAAAAATATTTTTTATAAAATTTTAAAAGAAGAAAACTTCTAATAAAATTTTACAAACTCTCCCTTTTTTCTAATGTGGATATTAAAAGGAAAGTTTTAAAATTTAAAACATCTCTAATAATATTTCTTTTTAAAAGAAAGTTTTATAAATTTTACAACTCTCTTTTAAAACCTTGTGGCCTAATGTAAATTAGGAAAATTTTATAAATTTTTAAAATCTCTCTTTTTACAAATTGTAAATATCTGAGGAAATTTAAAAATTCAAAAACAACCTTCCTAATTTAAATATTGCGGTCGGCCCCCTTGCCCAAGGCAAGGGCCGGCCATTTCTAGAGAATATGTGGCCGGCCATTGCTTGGTCACCAAGCAATGAACCGGCCCCTTCTTGGACACCAAGATAGGCTTTTCTTTAGATGGACTTGAGGCTTTATTGAGGCTACAACAGGGACCTAAAGGAGAAATTGGTTTTGGCCTTCCAATGAGCTTGAGTATCCCGTGCTCGCCCCGAACACACAACTCAAGTTCATCGATAATAACTCATTCCACTAGAGAGTTATTACCGCACTACTGCACCAATCCCAAATTACATTATGGGCTCCTTCTTATCATGAGTGTGTTAGTCTCCCTGTGTTTAAGATTACGAATGTCCACTAATTAAGTGAGTTACTGACAACTCATTTAATTAATATCTAGCTCCAAGAGTAGTACCACTCAACTTTATTGTCATGTTGGACTAGATCCACCTGCAGAGTTTAACATGGCAATCCTTATGAGCTCCTCTTGGGGACATTCTCAACCTAGATAACTAGGATACAGATTTCTTCTATAATCAACAACACATACTATAAGTAATATCATTTCCCAACTTATCGGGCATATTGATTTATCGAGCTAAACCTCACCCTTTGATAAGTCAAAGAAATAAATATTAAATATACATGCTTGTTATTATATTAGGATTAAGAGCACACACTTCCATAATAACTAAGGTCTAGTTCTTTAACTAAGTCAGTACATAAAGAACTTACCTAAATGATCCTACTCAATACACTTAAAGTGTATCAGTGTAATTTATTAGTCAAGATAAACTAATACTTAATTACACTACGTCTATTTTGATGGTTTGTTCCTTTCCATCTTAGTCGTGAGCAACTGTTTATAATTTATAGAGAACCGACAACATGATCTTCTAAGTGTGACTCCACACTCCATGTTATCTACTATATAAATTAATTGAATAATTACATTTAACAAATAAATGTAAACATTTGACCAATGTGATTCTTTATTTCAAAATAAATGTGTACAAAAGCTAAACTTTTAAGTATACACTCCAACATTCTCCCAATTATACTAAAAGTCTATGTTGTCATATCTGTTGCCATACATCTGATTCCCATCCCCTCCACATGCCGATCAAAAGCTTTCGCCGGAAGGACCTTAGTGAAAGGATCTGCCAGGTTATCTGCTGATGCTATCTTGGCGACGACAACTTCTCCTCGCTTGACGATGTCTCGTATCAGGTGGTACTTGCGCTCTATATGTTTACTTGCCTTATGGGCTCGTGGTTCCTTCGAGTTTGCAACTGCACCGCTATTATCACAATAAATTTTGATGATTTTGGGAAAACCAGGAATCACATCTAAGTCCATTAGAAAGTTCCTGAGCCATACTGCTTCTTTAGCCGCCTCAGAGGCTGCTACATACTCAGCTTCCATGGTTGAGTCCGAAATGCATTTCTGCTTAACACTCCTCCATGCAATGGCTCCACCTCCTAAAGTAAACACATAGCCTGATGTAGACTTACTGTTATCCCTATCTGATTGGAAATCTGAATCCGTGTAACCCACAGGGAGCAAATTGTCTGCTTGGTAAACTAGCATATAATCTCTAGTCCTTCTCAGGTACTTTAATATATGCTTTACCGCAGTCCAATGTCCTTGTCCAGGGTTACTCTGATATCTGCTAACCATGCCCACAGCAAAACAGATATCATGTCTCGTATATAGTATTGCATACATTAGGCTTCCTATAGCCGAAGCATAAGGAACTGCTTTCATGTCCTCTATCTCCTTTGATGTCTTCGGAGACATCTCTTTAGATAGAGCTACTCCATGCCTAAAAGGTAAGAAACCTTTCTTAGAATCCTGCATGTTAAAACGAGCAAGGATTGTATCTATATGAAGCTTGGGACAGAAACAACATTCTTTTCTTGCGATCTCTTATAACTTTGATCCCAAGGATGTGTGCACATTCTCCTAAGTCCTTCATGTCAAATTACTTGGACAACCATACCCTTACGTCCGATAATACCTTGACATTGTTGCCAATTAATAAAATATCATCTACGTATAGTACAAGAAATACCACCACGTTTTCGTTACACTTCTTGTATACACAAGACTCATCCGGACACTGAATAAATCCATATGACTGGATTACTTCATTAAACCGGATGTTCCAAGACCTTGAAGCTTGCTTCAGTCCATATATGGACCGATTGAGCATGCACACTAGATGCTCTTTGCCTTTTTCAATGAACCCTTCTGGTTGCTTCATATGGATGTTCTCTTCAAGACTTCTATTAAGGAAAGATGTCTTGACATCCATTTGCTAAATCTCATAAACCATATGAGCAGCAATGGATAAGAGTATCCGGATAGACTTAAGCATGGCTACCGGTGAAAATGTCTCCTCATAATCGATTCCCTCTTTCTGAGTGCACCCTTTCGCAACAAGCCTAGCTTTGAAGGTTTCTACCTTCCCGTCTATCCCTCTTTTCCTTTTGTAGATCCACTTGCATCCAACGGCTTTTACACCATCGGGTGGTTCTACAAGATCCCAGACCTTATTAGAGTACATAGACTCTATTTCAGAATTCATTGTCTTTTGCCAAGATGCTGCATCTATATCTTGGAGTGCTTCGTCATATGTTCGGGGATCAGGTTCATGTTTACCCGGGATCAAGTCTGAAGACTCTCCCAAAAATATGAATCTATCAGGCTGCCTTACAACCCTCCCACTACGACGAGGCACTGTCTGTGGTTGTGTATCATGTGTGACACGTGTTGCAGTCTCTTGTGGTACTTCATCTTGTACTGTTAGTACTGAAGTAGACGTGTCCTCTCTAAGTTCTTCTAGAATAATTTTACTACTGGGCTTGTGATCCATTATATAGTCTTCTTCTAAAAACTGGGCATTGGTGCTAACAATGATCTTCTGGTCTTTAGGACTATAAAATAAACCACCTTTCGTTCCTCTGGGATACCCCACAAACACGCGAACTTCTGTACGAGATTCTAACTTATCAGCATCTGGTTTCAGCACATGTGCTGGACTACCCCAAATCTGAAAATGTCTTAGACTGGGCTTTCGCCCATTCCACAATTCTGTGGGAGTAGAAGAAACTAATTTAGAAGGTACTAAGTTCAGAATGTACACTGCCGTTTCCAGAGCGTATCCTCAAAACGAATTTGGTAATTCTGAATAACTCATCATCGATCTAATCATCTCCATAAGAGTCCTTTTCCTTCGTTCTACCACACCATTCTGTTGGGGTGTACCAGGTGCGGATAATTGGGATTGAATCCTGGCCTCTGATAAGTAATTCCTAAACTCTCCTAAGAGGTATTCGCCACCACGATCAGACTGTAGTGTCTTGATACTTTTACCTAGACGTTTCTCCACATCAGCCTTGTACTCTTTGAACTTATCAAAGCACTCAGACTTGCGGCGCATTAGGTAAATGTATCAATATCTTGAATAATCATTTATAAAAGAGACAAAATATTCAAAACCACCTCTTGCCTGGACAGACATAGGACCACACAAATCAGAATGAACCAATTCTAACACTTCTTTGGCTCTATACCCCTTGGACTTAAAAGGCCTCTTGGTCATTTTACCTTCCAAGCAAGATTCACAAGTTGGAAAATTTTCCAACTCTAATGAACCCAAGAGTCCATCGGCTATAAGCCTCTGAATCCTACTTAAGTTAATATGACCAAGCCTTAGATGCCAAAGATATGCTTGGTTCATTTCTGAAGGTTCTTTTCTCTTATTTGAGTTAGAAGATGTGTTATTAATTTCCATATTATGCTTTGTGGGAGAAATTGGATTTAAAGTATACAAATTACCAACTAATGCACCAGAACAGATAATCACTTTATTTCTCTTAATAACTACATCGTTACTAAAGGAAACTGAATATCCATCCAAAAATAGTTTAGAAACTGAAATTAAATTCTTTCTAAAACTGGGTACATAAAGACAATTTCTTAAAATCAAATTTCTATTCCTATTAAAAGATAAGTAGACATCTCCCACTGCAACAGCCGCCACCTTAGTAGCATTGCCCATGTAGACGGTAATTTCTCCTTCAGATAGTCGTCAGGGTTCCTAGAACCCCTGCAAGGAATTACAGACATGATCAGTGGCTCCCGTATCTACACACCAGGTGCTGGTAGATAACACCGCTAAACATATTTCAACAACTAGAGTATGAGATATACCTTTATTGTTCTGTTTCCTATGAGGACAGTCCGCCTTCCAATGTCCACTCTACTTGCAAATAAAGTACTTTCCCTTCGGCTTCTTTATTCCAGCTTTTTGTCCTGCACCTTGAGGTTTATTCACCTTCTTTGCTGAGCCATTTTGTTTCTTCTTCTTCTTGCCTTTCGGCTTAGAAGTAGAACCATTTTCAGCATAGTGAATTTGAGAATGTTGACGAAACAACCCTTCGACTTCCTGAAGTTCTGTCAGAAGTTCTGCCAATGAATACATCCTTTTATTCATATTATAGTTCAGGCGTAAATGCTTAAAACTTCTGGGCAGCATTTGGAGGATGATATCTGATCCTGTTTGAGAAGCTAGACACGACGGAGATTCGGAAGAAGGAAACCCACCAAGAAGATGAAGAATAATGTCCGCAGAATACCGATCCGAGAAACTAAAAGCGGATCGAGAGAAATAGAGTCACCGCAGGTCCTCCTCGCATGAAGACCTGATGAGGAAGAAGAAATCCAAATATGAAGAGAAGAAACCCAGATCCGAAGCTTCCAAGACTTCCGGCGCACAAGAGACCAACCAACACTATCATCAGCGACCTAAGACCGGGGTGGGAATCCCTGGCTAGGCCCTCCGACGCTCAAGTCAGTGATCTCTCTCGGTGTGGAAGAAGGAAGAAGAAGATGAACAGTTGCTGAAAATTAGGGTTATGAATGTGCACAATGATGTGAACTTGTGAACTTACCTAGCCAACGGAGAGGATTCCCCTTTTTATACCACTTCATATAACCTCCGTAGTCATGAAGTGGACCCCTGTCTGTTAGAGTTTGTTATGAGATGACGTTAGCTGTGTACTTGTAGTGAGTGACTTTTAAGGAATCTTTCTTGTACCCCAGATGTACCTCCTTTGTCGTTTAGCACCTGTAAAATAATCTGCGAGCACTTTTCCCGCCGAGATATATAACACTTGTCATGTGATCACATATTACAGATATTATCATTAATTAGCCTATTTGAAATATTTATCTCTATTCTTACTCATGAGATTTCTCTCCGCGCCATTTTATGTCATCTATCCTACCTAGCCATGTGTCATATTTTATCAGGTATTTTTCCAAGCTGTTGGTCGACCTGGCTGATATTAACCTTAAGACGTATCGCGATCGATACTATTCTACATACTTCAGAAGTATCTCCCAGCCGCTATTAGCCTACTTCGTTTGAGGTATATAGATCTTCCACCTTGGAAGCCTATTTCGGTCGATATAGACTTACTTATTATGTCCCGGTCGATATTAGCCTAACTGCTTTAGGGCATATAGATCTTCCTCTGGGGAAGCATATTTCGGTCGATATATACTTACTTATTATGTCTCGGTCGATATTAGCCTAACTCCTTTAGGGCATATAGATCTTCCTTTAGGGAAGCATATTTCGGTCGATATAGACTTACTTATTATGTCCCAGCCGATATTAAACTATCCCCTTTAGGATATATAGATCTTCTATCTTGGAAGCCTATTTCGGTCGATATAAACTTACTTATTATGTCCCGACCGATATTAAACTATCCCCTTTATGACATATAGATCTTCCACCTTGGAAGCCTATTTCGGTCGATATAGACTTACTTATTATGTCCCGATCGATATTAGCCTAACTCCTTTAGGGCATATAGATCTTCCTCCGGGGAAGCATATTTCGGTCGATATAGACTTACTTATTATGTACTGGCCGATATTAAACTATCCCCTTTAGGATATATAGATCTTCTACCTTGGAAGCCTATTTCGGTCGATATAGACTTATTTATTACGTCCCGGCCGATATTAACCTATCTCCTTTAGGACATATAGATCTTCCACCTTTGAAGCCTATTTCGGTCGACATAGACTTACTTATTATGTCCCAGTCGATATTAGCCTATCTCCTTTAGGACATATAGATCTTCCTCTGGGGAAGCATATTTCGGTCGACATAGACTTACTTATTATGTCCCGGTCGATATTAGCCTATTTCCTTTTGGACATATAGATCTTCCTCTGGGGAAGCATATTTCGATCGACATAGACTTACTTATTATGTCCCGGTCGATATTAACCTATCTCCTTTAGGACATATAGATCTTCCACCTTGGAAGCCTATTTCGATCGACATAGACTTACTTATTATGTCCCGGTCGATATTAGCCTATCTCCTTTAGGGTATATAGATTTTCCTTCTAGGAAGCCTGTTTTGGCCGATATAAACCTAACTCCCCCTTTGAGGTATGTCCCGGTCAATATTAGTTAGTCTAACTCCCCATGGGAGGTATGTCCCGGTCAATATTAGTTAGTCTAACTCCCCTTGGGAGGTATGTCCCGGTCGAGACAAACCTAACTCCCTACTGGGAGATATCGGTCGATATTGGCCTATCTTCTTAGTTTCCTTACCCCCTTTTCTTTCCTTATAAGGGACCCACAAAACCTTACCCATATCACTAGCCTTCCCTTCAAGTCTAGTCGAAGGAGGTGTAGACGACTGACTAGACACAAGTCTGGTTTTGTCTTTTCCTACCCGTGACTCTACTCCAGATATTGAAGTGACCTCATAGATTTTGTGTACAACTGTCTCACTAAATCAAGTATGGTGCTCCGGTGAGCCTTTTGCCTCTTTAAATAGGGCTACAACCTTCTCTTCATCCACCACCCATCTCAGTTCTTTTCCTTCCTTGCCACCTTTTATTGCTAAGGCTATGGGGGTGACTTTTGTTGGACAAGGTGAGATCTATATATGAGTTTATTGGGATATTTGCTCCGGTTACCTCTAGGGTTCAAGGGATTGTCTTAAGAGATGAAGCTTCACAAGTTAGATTTTTCATCCAAAGATGTCGATGCTCTGAAGGACTCAAGAAACTTCAGAGAGATTTTTGCTACTCATAGAGGGGCAGCCAAATGACCCAGGGGTGCTGTGTGAAGGGCACAACACATGTTACCCTTGGGCTATACTTGGTTGCCTCACTAGCCGAGCTCTAGGGCTTGAGAGGGGAAGTGATTTTTACATTTACTTTTCCATTATGGTCTGTATGGACCTTTCTCCTTCCCCCTGCCCTTGAGTTTTTCTACTTTGTTGCTTTCTTCGTCCCGGGCAGAATATTGCCACTTATGTGCCTTGACAAGCCTGGGCGAAGTGAGATATTTCCATCTCTGCTCCATGGTAAGTTTGAACCCAGGGGGACTGGAGTTTTTTAAGCGTTGTGAGAGCTTGTGTTTGTGAATTTTGTTATTTGTTATTTGTCTGAGGCTTACTGTTCTGAGGGAAAATGTAATATTATGTACTTGATCAGATTCTAAATGTAACAACAGACTCTTGTATTAAGTCCAATGATTCTATGGAGTCTTTCTGTAATTTACAAGAATAAATGTAATGTTGTATTCATTATCTCTCTGTATATCTTATGTGTTATTTATCATGACTGAGACTATCTTAACTATTATACTTTTATATCATGGTTAATATTATGCTAGCCAACATTGTTTCGTTTCTTGACATCAATATTATACCTTCCCAGCATAACCAAAGTCAATATAAAATCATTTTCAATCAATATTAATTTGTATTTCATAAGGGTGTTAATTCGAAATATGTCATTCGTCTAAATCTTCATCCTTAAATGTTTTTTGTCTTTAGCTTGGACTTTAGTCAAGGAAATCAGTCCTTTTCGCTTTTTCATGTCCAGTTGATCATGTCTTCTTTCGAAGCTTCCTAGCTGGTGATTGGCTCTTCTTCAGGTGAGAGAATGTTAGAAGTGTACCCCGAGATGCTACCAACCCCAGCATGATCCGACCTATCACATCCGACATAAATGTTTTTATGATGGTGTGACACATACTTTTTCTAATCGCCACATCACGTGGGTTTTTTGCATTTCTATTGTGATCCTCAGCGTCTGCTGCAATAAAAGTATTTTGATCTGATGACGACTGTGTTCTCTTCCAACCCTAAACCCTTCGTCGCCTTTAAAACTTTGTCCCTTCTCTTTTCTTTTCTAGAGTTCTTTTCTTGTTGCTGCCTTCAACCAGCCCCGCGCTCACCGTTTCTCGACAACCCCCTTGTTAGGACCTTCGGATAGCGGCTAGAGAGGGGGGGTGTGAATAGACGACCTCAAATTATCGTTTCTTCCTACAATTTAGGGTAGCGCAGCGGAAATACAATGTAGAAACGAAAGTGGAGAAGATCAAACCTCAAACACGATGATGTAACGAGGTTCGGAGATGATACTCCTACTCCTCGGTGTGTCCATTAGGTGGACGAAGATCAATCCGTCGGTGGATGAGACCCCGGAAAACCGGCTAACAACAACTCCTTCTGGGTGGAGAAACCTCGCCACAAACTCTTTTGCAACAGCAATAAAGGAGTACAAGATAGAGCAAGAAAACAAGAAGAATATGAATGTAACAACACTTTGATTGCCTTCTTGTCGACTGGAGTTCGATGAAGCAACAACTTCACGATGCCAGCAGCAACTGATCAGCAAACCAGCCGAGGGAAGCTCACACGAAGCTTCAGAAACACAGAGCTCAGCAAAGCTCAGATCGCAAGAGTGAGGAACAAGAAGAAGAGTTACTGTAGAGGCCCTCGACCTCGATATATATCCTGCACCTGCTGCACCTGTGAAGAGAAGACAAAGAGCAACACAGAAATCTAGCCGTTGTGTCGCAACGGCTAGGCCTGGACCGATCAGGCTCCAACCTGATCGGTCTGGGAGACTCCTGATCGGTCTGTGGACCGATCAGGCCCTAGGCTGATCGGTCCCCAGACCGATCCCCATACTTGTTCTCGTTTCTGATCTCTTCCTGATCGGTCTGTGGACCGATCAGTAGGCTTCCTGATCGGTCTACAGACCGATCAGATAACTCACAGTGACCTCTGTTTGGTTACTGATCGGTCACTAGACCGATCAGATAAACTTGAGTATCACTGGATCGGTCTGTTGACCGATCCAATGCCCATGTGGATTTAGAGCTTCTCATCCCTAAATCCTAAGGCCTTCCTGGTCTTGAGAACGAGCTACCGAGCCCTTTCTGACCTAGTCCAGAGAACGAGCTACCGAGCCCTCTCCGACTTCCTCATCCGGTCCAGAGAACGAGCTACCGAGCCCTCTCTGACCTAGTCCGGAGAACGAGCTACCGAGCCCTCTCCAACTCTGTCTGGTCCAGAGAACGAGCTCCCGAGCCCTCTTTGACCTAGTCTGGAGAACGAGCTACCGAGCCCTCTCCGACTTCGTCCGGTCCAGAGAACGAGCTCCTGAGCCCTCTCTGACCTTGTCCGTAGAACGAGCTACCAAGCCCTCTCCGACTTCGTCCGGTCCAGAGAACGAGCTCCCGAGCCCTCTCTGACCTAGTCCGGAGAACGAGCTACCGAGCCCTCTCCAACTTCGTCCGGTCTAGAGAACGAGCTCCCGAGCCCTCTCTGACTCCATCCAGTCCAGAGAACGAGCTACCGAGCCCTCTCTGACATCCACGTCCGGTCCAGAGAACGAGCTCCCGAGCCCTCTCTGACCTAGTCCAGAGAACGAGCTGCCGAGCCCTCTCCGACTTTGCATGCCAAGCTTCCATACTTGGACTTCTCCCGTGCCAAGCTCCCTGCTTGGACTTCTCCCGTGCCAAGTCTCCATGCTTGGTCTTTTCCCGTGCCAAGCTCCCTTCTTGGACTTTTCCGTGCCAAGTCTCCATACTTGGACTTTTCCGTGCCAAGTCTCCATACTTGGACTTTATCGAATCAAGTCAACTCAAGTCGGGTCAACCAGGTCAACCATGACCGAAGGTTGCACCCACAATCTCCCAAGTTTGTATTCTTGTCAAACATCAAGACACAACTTTTCTATTCTCGTCAAACATCAAAATACAACTCGAGTCAGGTCAACTCGAGTCGGGTCAACCAGGTCAACCTTGACCTAAGGTTGCACCAACAATCTCCCCCTTTTTGATGTTTGACAAAAACCATAATCAAGTTAGGTTAACTTGATAACCTAACTTAGGTTTTTCAATAGTTTTCCAATCAATGTTCTTCCTTGAACATTCTCCCCAAACTCCAATGTTCTTCCTTGAACATTCTCTAGACATTTCTCCCCCTTTTTGACACACATCAAAAAGAGTGAATCAAGGTTAAGAGTTTCTTCCTAATGAAAGTCTCATACCTTTCGTTGAAACCCTTAATTTCCCCCTTGATACTAAAGACCATAATCAACTTGGTGATAATCCCATATCACTCATCCTCAGAAATCGAGTAAAAACTCCCCCTAAAAGTCACCCCTTTGACCAATGCACCAACAATGTCTTGGAGAGTTTCAATCCTTTAGAAATCTAAAATACCAACTTCCAGCTGAAATTTCAGACAATCAGTCGAAAACCAGCATTTTGGCACGCTCAGCCCTTTATTGGATCGGTCACCAGACCGATCCACACTTCCCTGGATCGATCCAGTGACTGATCCAGACCTCCCTGGACCGATCAACATCCCCTCTGATCGGTCCACAAAGCTCTGATAGGAATTTCTGATTTTTCTCCCGAAATTCAGAAATCCCTAAAAATTCACAAAAAATTCCAAAAATTGTAAAATTTTGATGATACATTCCTCATAACATATATTATCATGGAAAAATAGTTTTCTATGAAAATAACTTCCATTTTCAAATCTTGATATAAAGTTCGAAAAACTTTGAAATAGCTCAAGGTTAATCCATCTTTGTATCAACTTGCTCAATGATGAATGCTATCACTAGAAAAACTTCATCAAGATTTTTCAAATCAATTTTGAAATGATTTTAAACCATTCAATTTAGGACCACAATCTTAGGGCTAAATGTACATGACTTGTACACAAGCTTTCCCTATGATCCTCAATTTAGAATTAGGCTCATCTAGGTACAAGAGCTATGCACCTTGATCCTAACTCATAATCCTAATATCTCAAACACATCTAAGGTGTATCAAACACATCCAAGTCAATTTTGACGTGAGATATGGGTTTAGGTCATCTTAAGCTAAGTTCTCATGTATTTTCTAGACAACAATTTGATTTCCATATCAAATTGAGTTTTTATCCTTAAATCAATTTAATTGATCATAAATGCAAGAGATGATGACATGACATAAAATAATATCATAAGTGAAAACATGCGCCAATGTCATGATGTCATGTCATAAAGTATGAAACTTAAATAAGGCATGACATATAACTAACCTAAGCATTATCATGACATTTCAAATGATAATAAAATAAATATGATGTCATGACATGGCATATGGCAAACAATATATGGAAAATAACATATAAAGGTATAGAAAATACCTAATTCTAGCCTTAGTTGCCATTTTTGATAATTATGATCATTTTGCCACAAATTCTATATTCCTAAGTGTAATAGACCTAAAATCATATACTAAAGATTTTTAGATTACTATGTGCCAATTAGATTGATCCTAGAAAACTCTTCAAATGTGGTTGGCACATCCTAATCACCTTAGGAATAATTTTTAATTTCATTTTCAAGGCTTGGTTATACCTTGAAACTTCCTAAAATGCCACCTTTTGCCATGATTAGGTTAACTACCTATCCAAATAAGATGGGCACACCCTAAACCATCTAGAGTGATGAAATCACGCTCCAAGGAACCCAAAACCTATTTGAGCTCATTGGGTTCACTAAATATTCACTAGGGATGACTTCCCTAGCAACCCTCCTAATGACCCTCCTAGGCTTTAAAGCCTTGGTCATTTGGGACTCATCAAGATCAACTCTAGGGGTGACTCCCCTTGTGACCTTGGTGATGGTCTTCCTAGCCCTAGGTCTTGTTCCATAATCAAATGGAACATTATGGTAAGTGGGCTTGACCACTTGAGACTTAGGTTTGTGACTCAAACCTCTCATGTCCTTGGGCTTTTGCTTTTGACCCTTAGACCCTAGAGTTGACTTCTCCAAATTCTTAAGAGTCTTTTCTAAGGTGTCAAGTCTTGACCTCAAGACTTGATTTTCCTTCTCTAATACCTCAAGTTTTAATTTGTTATTTTTCTTTGAGGTATTCCTAGGCATATGTCTTGTTGTTTTGGGATTCCTATCTAGGTTTTCCTTAACCTTAGATGAGTTAATTCTAGGGTTGGCATTTCTAGTATTATCCTTACCTAGACTAACATGTTTGGCACCTAAGCACATGTATCGGTTCTATGGTTATCATGCTTATCATCATTGGCAATTGCAATAAAGCTACTAGCATGTTTCTGATTAGTATTGCAATAATGTGCCTTAAAGTGTACCTTAGGGTTTGCCTTAGCTCCCCCTATAGATGTGCTTGGTCTCTTGTCCTTGTGAGGTTGCCTCCCCCTCGGACATTGGCTCCTATAATGTGCCCTTTGCTTGCATTGGAAGCACACCACGTGCTCCTTGCCCTTGCGTATCGGGACTCCGACTTCCTTGACCTTTGGCGCCGGTGGAGTCTTCCTAATCCTCTTTGGGCATTTACTCTTGTAATGCCCATATTCCCTACACTCAAAGCACATTATATGTAATTTACTTGAAATTAAGTTGCTTGAGTTACCTAGGGTTGAGGATGGATATAAGCTCTCTTCTTCATCCCTTCCGGAGGTAGAGACTTCTTCTTCTTGCTCCAATCTTGAAGAAGAACTCTTCTCCTCTTCTTCCTTAGATGTTGAGTAGCCCTCAACTTCTAATTCCATACCTCCATGATGTGAGCTACTTGGCTCACTTGACTCCTCTTCATGACTTGAATTGGAGCTCTCCTCATGGTACTTAGCCAAGTTGTTCCACAACTCCTTGGCATCGTTGTATCCACCTATCTTACGCAAGACATCATTAGGTAATGAAAATTCAAAGATTTTCGTTACCTCGTCGTTGATCATGGATCGGTGGACTTGTTCCTTCGTCCACTTCTTCTTCTCAAGAGGTTCTCCTTCTTTATCCACCGGAGGAATAAAATCTACTTGTACACAATTCCAATTTACTAGGTTAGTCATAAGAAAATACTTCATTCTTACCTTCCAATACGCGAAGTCATCGCGATCGTAGAAGGGTGGAATCGTGATGTCTTCTCCAAGTTGATCCATTCTCTAGCTTGTGCTCCCCCGGGTGTTAATCCGTCGAAGAGCAACCTTGCTCTGATATCACTTGTTAGGACCTTCGGATAGCGGCTAGAGAGGGGGGGTGTGAATAGACGACCTCAAATTATCATTTCTTCCTACAATTTAGGTTAGCGCAGCGAAAATACAATGTAGAAATGAAAGTGGAGAAGATCAAACCTCAAACACGATGATGTAACGAGGTTCGGAGATGATACTCCTACTCCTCGGCGTGTCCGTAAGGTGGACGAAGCCTATCAATCCGTCGGTGGATGAGACCCCAGAAAAACTCCTTCTGGGTGGAGAAACCTCGCCACAAACTCTTTTGCAACAGCAATAAAGGAGTACAAGATAGAGCAAGAAAACAAGAAGAATATGAATGTAACAACACTTTGCTTGCCTTCTTGTCGACTGGAGTTCGATGAAGCAACAACTTCACGATGCCAGCAGCAACTGATCAGCAAACCAGCCGAGGGAAGCTCACACGAAGCTTCAGAAACACAGAGCTCAACAAAGCTCAGATCGCAAGAGTGAGGAACAAGAAGAAGAGTTACTGTAGAGGCCCTCGACCTCGATATATATCCTGCACCTACTGCACCTGTGAAGAGAAGACAAAGAGCAACACAGAAATCTAGTCGTTGTGTCACAACGGCTAGGCCTGGACCGATCAGGCTCCAACCTGATCGGTCTGGGAGACTCCTGATTGGTCTATGGACCGATCAGGCCCTAAGCTGATCGGTCCCCAGACCGATCCCCATACTTGTTCTCGTTTCTGATCGCTTCCTGATCGGTCTGTGGACCGATCAGTAGGCTTCCTAATCGGTCTACAGACCGATTAGATAACTCACAGTGACCTCTGTTTGGTTACTGATCGGTCATCAGACCGATCAGATAAACCTGAGTATCACTGGATCGGTCTGCTGGCCGATCCAATGCCCATGTAGATTTAGAGCTTCTCATCCCTAAATCCTAAGGCCTTCCTGGTCTTGAGAACGAGCTACCGAGCCCTCTCTGACCTAGTCCAGAGAACGAGCTACCGAGCCCTCTCCGACTTCCTCATCCGGTCCAGAGAACGAGCTACTGAGCCCTCTCTGACCTAGTCCAGAGAACGAGCTACCGAGCCCTCTCCAACTCTGTCTGGTCCAGAGAACGAGCTCCCGAGCCCTCTCTGACCTAGTCTGGAGAACAAGCTACCGAGCCCTCTCCGACTTCGTCCGGTCCAGAGAATGAGCTCCCGAGCCCTCTTTGACCTAGTCCTGAGAACGAGCTACCGAGCCCTCTCCGACTTCGTCCGGTCCAGAGAACGAGCTCCCGAGCCCTCTCTGACCTAGTCTGGAGAACGAGCTACCGAGCCCTCTCCGACTTCGTCCGGTCTAGAGAACGAGCTCCCAAGCCCTCTCTGACTCCATCCAGTCCAGAGAACGAGCTACCGAGCTCTCTCTGACTTCCACGTCCGGTCCAGAGAATGAGCTCCCGAGCCCTCTCTGACCTAGTCCGGAGAACGAGCTGCCGAGCCCTCTCTGACTTCGCATGCCAAGCTTCCATACTTGGACTTCTCCCGTGCCAAGCTCCCTGCTTGGACTACTCCCGTGCCAAGTCTCCATGCTTGGTCTTTTCCCGTGCCAAGCTCCCTGCTTGGACTTTTCCGTGCCAAGTCTCCATACTTGGACTTTTCCGTGCCAAGTCTCCATACTTGGACTTTACCGAATCAAGTCAACTCAAGTCGGGTCAACCAGGTCAACCTTGACCGAAGGTTGCACCCACAATCTCCCAAGTTTGTATTCTTGTCAAACATCAAGATATAATTTTTCTATTCTCGTCAAACATCAAAATACAACTCGAGTCAGGTCAACTCGAGTCGGGTCAACCAGGTCAACCTTGACCTAAGGTTGCACCAACACCCCTTTCTTGTCTTCAGTAAGTAATCTATTGTTTCACTAGCCTATACTTTTGTCCATGGCTGAGGAAGCAATTGCTCCTTGGTATGTCCATATGTCTTCCTCCTTTGATAAAAATGCGAGAATAGCTGTCCGTCGCCAGTATGAAATTCCCCGAGAATACAGTATCATAATCCCAAAATCAACTGATCGTCCTCCTCGTCCTCCTCGTCCTCCTGATAATTGCGTAACCTTTTTTAAGGATCAGTTGATAGGGGGTTTAAGGTTTCCTATTCCTCCTTTCTTGATTGAAATAAGCCAGTATTTTGATATTCCTTTGCAACAGTTTGCCCCCAATGCATTTCGTTACCTGTGCGGTACTTACATGCTGTTTTGTTTACGGGATATTCCCCCTACTCCTCAAAATTTCTTCATGTTCTCTTATCCTAAATGTTCAGAACCAGGTGTTTTTCTGTTTCATTCACGGACTAAAATGGTTCTTTTTGAGGATATGCCTTCGTCTCTCAAGGTGTGGAAATCTCATTTTTTCTTCTTAAAGTTTCTAGGACCCATTCCTTGGTCTCATGCTTGGAAATCTTTCTTGCCCCCCATGCCCGACGTCAAGGAGTTTCATCTTCATCCTTCTTTCCCTATCTATTGTGAGAAATTGTTAAATCTTCGACTTTCTATCCTTAAGTGGCTACGGGTTGATCTCCTATACCTGTTTGGCTTAAGCCCTGTCAAACCTGATACTCGAGTTCCTTTAGGTAACACCTTATTTCTTTCTTCTTATTTTTAACTAACTAAACTATTTTTCTTCTCTATGTAGTGGACAGCTTCTATGATGCTTTGATTGACGAGGAACTACGTCTGGCAGAAGATGTTATTCGCGCCAAAGAAGCCGAACTTCTGGCTGCTATTGTTCTTCCCCCTCCAATTGAAGAACCAGCCCCTTTAGCTGAAGCACCCAGTCCTTTAGGCATTTTTGAAGCTCCTGAAGCTCCTGAAGGTCCCTCCGCAGAGATCCCTACCAGTTCTTTACCCGCTGTTACTTCTCCAGCAGTTGTTGCTGTCTTCTCATTTGCCCCTTTTCCCCTCATTGAGCTCACGTCTCCCGGTAGCTCCGGTAAATCGATAGATGAACTTTCTAAGGGTAAACGCCCAGGGCGCAAACTTACCAGAGTTCCTCCGTCAAAAAGGAGGCTCATTCTCCCTGCTGACGAGCCAGTTTTGGAAGGTTTTGCTTCGGCTGACCTTCCTTCTGACGAGCTGATATTGGCAGAACTCTATCCTTCTCTTAGTTTTCCTACCTCCCCCTTTTCTAATGCCAACGCTTCTGGTGATGTATCCTTCACTTTTCCCCTATCTATTCCGATTTCTGGGTCTTTGCCTTCCTCACTTTCTTCTTATTTAGTCTTTGCTCCTCCATCTATTCCTACTTCTTCCTTTTCTACTGGTTCTTCTACTATTCCCGTTCTCCCCATACTTCTAGGAGGTTCCTTCGCTGGCGATTGGGATGAAATTCGTCCCCTTTTTGAAGAGCTCTCTATTCCTGAGGCAATCGATCGCTTTTCTCATAAGGAGAATCAGGTGTGCTTACTAACGCCTATTTTCTATTTCTCAACTGTTATCTTATGGCTTTTTATTATACTTCTAGTGATGGATAGAAAATACGGGTTTTTCTCGACTACTGCACAATTTATATACTGAGAACAAGAGGTTGAAATATGAAAATGATAAGCTAAAACAAGAGGTTGCTGAGTTATATTCTGCTACGTTTTCCGCTGCTGCCAAGGAACAACTCGAAGCACAAATTGAAAGTCTTCAGACATAATTTAAATTGGTTACGGACCTTAACCAAGAATTGACTTCCAAACTGGGCGAACTAAAGGATAATTATGAAGCAGAATTGGCTGATAAACTCAAAGCCCTGCAGTTAAAGGAAGATGAAATAACTTCCTTGAGCACTTCCCTTAACTCAGTCAAGACCGAAGTTTCTGAAAAAGAAGCTGAATTGAAGACTTCTTAGATGGCTTTGGTGGTTTACAAGGGTGGCGAGGATATCCGTTACAGGGAGCGGGCCACTGCCATGATCGAGTCTCCTGAATTCAATAGGCCGATCGTGAAGTCCATCTTATCAGCTTTTATTGCGGGAGCTCAAGGAGCAATTCAGCAATTACTTATCTCGAGATCCTCCTCCTAATTTCTTAAATCGACGCAGACTGATTGAGAACAAACCCCCTGATCTGTATCCTAAGCTGACTTTGACTTAAATTCAAACTTTTGTAAAGAGGCGGGCGAAAACTCTGTAATGATGATCTCACATAACACTGCTTATTCTCCTTTTGTTATTAATTTTACTCTTTCTCATGATAGTTATCTATTTTATATGAATGTGTCCGATGTTGCTTGGTTTATTACCATACAACCTTTCCCAACAGGTTGTCACGTCTTAGATCGTTTCCTTATGACCGGACGATATATTTATCAAGATTAATAAGTATCGCCCGATATTTCATAGTGTAGTCATGTCTCGCCCGATTTGACACAGCTCTATCAAAAATGTCCTGAATATTGGTCGATTTATTTTACTCGATCAATTTACCTCTATGTCTTCATGTGTCCTTTTTCACGTGTTAATTGAGTCTCGTGGGGTTTTATTATAGTGTATATTATTTGACTCATTATGATAAGCTTCTGGTCGACATGCTAGCTTGCTCTTTGTCTCGGTCGGTCCATCGGGACCGCCCGTTTCGTATTTACAGACCATATTCTGTATCTTTTAACCAAGTTTTGTCAATTAACTAATATCTGGTGCTCAACTTTTATTTTATTATACCCATACCCTAAACTTATGATTACTAGACTAATTTTTCTTTGTACTTGTCAGGCTCTTTTCAGAATTATTTCTAAGGAAACTTTACACATTTTTTGAGGTAGATTACTTAACTTTACCTCTTTCTCTTGATTTTATTCTTTAATATTATTATTTATGACGATTGGAATTCTAAGTACCTTTTATTCTCCTTTTTCCTTCTGCTGTTTCTGTTTGGGGGTTTTAGTACAGGGCCAGAAGAAAAAATAAGGGTTTGCGAAGTTTTCTTTCGCTTTCCTCCATCTTTCGCCCTCTTCCTTGATTCCTCTTTCATTTTACCGTCGCTCTATGGCAGCTTCTTCTCCCGCATGGTTTCTTTCGTGTGTTTCCAATCTTACAGATACAGAAGAAGTGGTATGGTTTTCCGTCTTACATAATCCGTCCCGCTCCTCATGAGGGTCTGCATCTTCCTCCTTTAGGGTGTGTATCTGTCTTCCGAGACCAGGTCCTACAAGATTTTCGCTTTCCTCTTCACCCCTTTTTCTGTAATGTCAGCCGTTATTTTAATATCCCACTCAACCAGTTCATTCCTCAATCCTTTTCCATTCTCATGGGTTTTATTGGGGTATCTAAACTGTTAGATTTCCCCTTGTCTCCACGTCTTTTTCACCACTTCTTCATTCCTCGTCGAGTGGATGTTGGTGTTTTTAAATTCCAATCTCGTCCCAAGGCTATTTTGTTCAACCGCATTCCTCCTCAAGGGGAATGGTATCATAAATTTTTCTATATGCGTCTTCCTTCTCCCCCTCCGTTTCCTATTCAATGGATACATGACTTACCTCCACTTCCTAGCACACATGATCTTCTTGACGATCCCTCTGTTGCTTCTGCTATACCTAAACTGAGGGGAGCAAAATTTAGCTTGCCACACCTAATTGTGGAAGGTTTAATGTTTCCTTTCGGAATAAGCAAGATTGACACCCCTTTGGAGGGATCCTTTGGTATGTAAAAACGTCTCAATCCATATTTACTAATTTAATACATCTTTTTTATAACGGTGTTCAATTCCTATGTTTCAGCTGATGTTCTTCTACCAGCCCTTATGTACAAGAATCCAGCCATAACTAAGTCTTTTGTAAATAATCTTGGAGAAGAATGGTTGCGCGACCGCCGATCGAATCCTAATTTTCCTACCTTGGATTTATTATCTGAACAAGAATGACAGGCAGAGGCTGTTGCAGCCATGGAAGAAGAAGAAGAAGAGCCTTTTGTTGTTTTAGTTAAAAAGCCAAATCTTACTGAAAATTCTCCCTTTGGCGATTTCTTTGGTACTTTTGTGCAAGCTCCTCTTGTCCCAGTGCCCCTTTCTCACGAGAGAGGTAAGACACCGATAATTCCAACCCATATTATCTCTAATCCTACTCTTAGGATGATGAGACCTGGTCTACTTATCCCTTCTTCTTCTATTATTTCAGCTCCCTCTGCTTCTGCTTTTGAGACGGTCGTTATCCCTTCTGTGTCCTCTGCCTCTTTGGCATTGGCATTCCCTCCCTTGGCTTCTTGGCCTCGAGCAAAATGGACACCTTGCCGGAGATCCTCCCCAAGTGTCAGTCCTTCAACCGTTAGTTTTCCCACAACTGCTACAACTCCTCCTACATTGTTACCTCCTATTCCATCTAGTTCTTCCCCTGTTCCCCTTATTTCTACTATTCCTTTTCTTGCTATTGCCTCTTCTTCTTCTTCACCTCCTTCTTCTTCCCTTCCTCGTCCTTTATTTAAACTGGCCGCGGGTTTACCTTCTCAACTGGGGCAGCCCTCTAGCCCACCTAGCCATGGCACTCTACAACTACAAGGTTTATTAGCCGAATCTTGAATGCAGGGTTATGAACAACTAAGAGGACTTAGTCATCCACATCGGGCTGATCGCCATAGTCGTCAGGCAGTGGCCGTAAGTATTTCTAGTTATATATTATCAACTTTGTATCTGTAACTTACATTATCCTTTTGTTTAGTTTCTTGCCTCAAGCCTACATATCGACCAGCTACTTACAGCTAAGGACCATGAGAACAATAAATTGAAAGCTCAACTGGAGACATTGAAGGCTACTTCACCTTCTTCTAACAGTGACATGGCTCAGTTGCAAGAGAAGGTGGCCTTACAAAATCAACAGTTGGGGACTTTGAAACAAGAATTGGAGGAGTGTCAACAACTATTGAAAGATAAAGAGCTTGCCAGAAGGACGTTAGAATTACAGGTGGATAGGCTACATTCTGGTATTCGACTAGAGATGGCTTTAAAAGAGAAAGCTCTCTCAGATGTTTCTCATAAAAGTCTCCTTTTAGAGAAAGTAGAGAGACTTCATAATGCTTGTCTTTATGACCAAGCTCAAGACCTAGCTTCTCATGATTTCAATATCCTACAGGAACAAGAACAAAGGAAAGCCCAAGATGTCGAATTATCACTGCTTCAAAAGGAATTGGAGCAACTTAAATCAGACAAGGATGCTTTGAAAAATCAGAATGCAAAACTACAAGCTGATTTTCAAAGTTACAAGGAGCAAGAGAAGAACCGATGGGAAGAGTGGCGTCAGACTTATTTAAGGTCTTCAGCCTTTGCTCAGGAATTCGTTCGTAGGATAGTAGGTGCTCTAAACCATTCCGTATCGGGAGTTTTTCAACAATTAAGAGAGGGTGGTTTACCTACCCAAGGAACCTCCCCTTTCTTTCATAAATCGTCGCAGGCTTAACGAAGAGCTGCCCGCAGATTTAAAAGGTCCTTTTTTGAATGTTTAAGGAGATTATTCAAAAAAAAAAAAGACTTGTACTATAAGAAATGATAATGAAAAGAAGTGCAATTAAAACTGGGTAATTAAGTACTTGCAGTATATAAGAAATTTTTGATACTTACTTGCTTCTTTATTATGCTGGTTTTGAGAATACCCCTTCTGAAATGCTTGTGAGTATTAAGTATGAGAATTCCTGGCTCATCTCGTGAAGTTAAGCCTTGTCCTGATGAATCCTTCTGCAGACAATATCTGGTATACCTCATAATTCCAAAAGAATGCCTATTTTCAATTGATTTCCAGGTAAAGAGCTATATAAAATTCCTAAGTTCCATGTTGAGTATCCTACTTCAGGCGAACTTTAAGTAAAGACTTCCAGACAGATGGGCTTCCCAATGAATAACGTATCATATGCATAGAATCCTCTTTGAATTCAGACTTCATGTCTACACAACCCCGGTCGATTAGGCCCCTTTTTTTTTTATTGTGTTCTGTGATGGTTTAGAGTCTCCGGTTCCTCCCATGAAGACCCGTCCGAGTTATTTCATGGGATTTCCCGATCGACTTATGTTCTGTGATGGTTTAGAGTCTCCGGTTCCTCCCATGAATACCCGTCCGAGTTATTTCATGGGATTTACCGATCGACTTATGTTCTGTGACGGTTTAGAGTCTCTGATTCCTCCCATGAAGACCCGTCCGAGTTATTTCATGGGATTTCCCGATCGACTTATGTTCTGTGACGGTTTAGAGTCTCCGGTTCCTCCCATGATGACCCGTCCGAGTTATTTCATGGGATTTCCCGATCGACTTATGTTCTGTGACGGTTTAGAGAGTCCGGTTCCTCCCATGAAGACCCGTCCGAGTTATTTCATGGGATTTCCCGATCGACTTATGTTCTGTGATGGTTTAGAGTCTCCGGTTCCTCCCATGAAGACCCGTCCGAGTTATTTCATGGGATTTCCCGATCGACTTATGTTCTGTGACGGTTTAGAGTCTCCGGTTCCTCCCATGAAGACCCGTCCGAGTTATTTCATGGGATTTCCCGATCGACTTATGTTCTGTGATGGTTTAGAGTCTCCGATTCCTCCCATGAAGACCCGTCCGAGTTATTTCATGGGATTTCCCGATCGACTTATGTTCTGTGATGGTTTAGAGTCTCCGGTTCCTCCCATGAAGACCCGTCCGAGTTATTTCATGGGATTTCCCGATCGACTTATGTTCTGTGACGGTTTAGAGTCTCTGGTTCCTCCCATGAAGACCCGTCCGAGTTATTTCATGGGATTTCCCGATCGACTTATGTTCTGTGATGGTTTAGAGTCTCCGGTTCCTCCCATGAAGACCCGTTCGAGTTATTTCATGGGATTTCCCGATCGACTTATGTTCTGTGTAAAAGTATGAGGTTTGTACTAACTTGTAACAGTTTTCAGAGTTCCTAGGTTCTTGAAGGGAGCTACGTAGACCTTTAGGGTTCCCCCTGTATATTGTTTGAAATAGATAATGAAAGTTCCTTTGATATTTACCAATCTATACGAACCATATTTTTTTCTGGTGGTGATATTTGCCTTGCCTGGTTTTCATAAAAAGAAGTAAAGTACATAAACTACAGATATACTTGTCCTCAGTTCACCAGGGATTTCAAATAATTGTGAACACATTTTTAGATAGTATGATCTAGTCAGGTCCGATAAGGCTGTAAATGATTAGCGCTCCAGGGGCGCTCCAAAATTCTCCCTTCAGCATCTTGGAGATAATATGAACCTGATGTGAGTTTTTCTATTACTTTGTAAGGGCCTCTCCATTGTGGTGCTAACTTACTGACATCTCCGACAGGTTTAATTCGCTTCCATACCAAATCTCCTACTTGGAAAAATCTGGGGATGACTCTTTTGTTATAGTTTTGTCTCATCCGTTGTCGATATGAGGCCAGACGAGTAGCAGCTCTATCTCTAACTTCTTCTATTAAATCTAGCTCCATGAGTCGCTGACCTTCATTGTCTCCATCATATAATTGTCTTCTGTCAGATTCTACTCCCACCTCAATGGGAATTATTGCTTCTCCTCCATAAACTAATTGAAAGGGAGTGATTCCGGTAGCCTCTCGAGGCGTAGTACGATATGCCCAAAGAACGCTGGGTAATTCATCTACCCAGCTACCTCCGACATGATCCACTTTGGTCTTTAAACCTCTTATGATTTCCCTATTGGTTACTTCTGCCTGACCATTACTTTGCGGATAAGCAACAGAGGTGAAGGCCTGAGTAATGTCGTAACTATTGCACCAATCTAAGATCCTATCCCTTTGGAATTGCCTTCCATTATCGAAGACCAACTTATGAGGAATGCCAAATCTGAAGATTATATTTTTCCATAAAAATTTAATAACTGCATCTTCAGTAATTCGAGCAAGTGGTTCTGCCTCCACCCATTTAGAAAAATAGTCCACTGCTACCAATAAGAACCTTCTCTGTGCAGCTGCCATAGGAAACGGACCTACTATGTCCATGCCCTATTGATCAAAGGGACATGAAACTATAGAGGTTCTCAATAACTGTGTGGAATGATGTAATATATTTTGATGTTTTTGACAAGAAATACAAGTTCTTACCAACTTGTTGGCATCTTCATGTAGAGTAGGCCAGAAATATCCCGCTAGCAGAATTTTGCGAGCCAGAGATCTCCCTCCTATATGACTACCACATGAACCTTGATGAACTTCTTGTAAAATAAACTGTATATCTTCTGTGCCAATATACTTGAGCAAAGGTCTGGAAAAAGCTCTTTTATATAATTGTTCCCCTACTATAGTGTATTGAGTAGCTCTCTTTTTAAATACCCTTGTCTGTTCCATATCACTGGGAAGAATACCCTGTTGCAAATATAATATGATCTGAGCCCTCCAATCACTTTGAATTTCTGCTTCAGCTTGCCTTTCAATACAAGATACTAACAGAGTTTCTTCTACGGGCCTATCTAAACTCCATGGCACTATAGCAGAGGCTAATTTAGCCAATTCATCTACTACTTGATTTTCAGATCTAGGAACCTTTTGTATATTTGCTTCTTGAAACTGGGACTTTAACTTATCAAATGCTTCAGCATATAACTTAAGCCTGTCATTATTAATTTCAAAATTACCTGATAGTTGTTGAGCTGCTAACTGAGAATCAGAATAGATAAGGACTCGAGCCGCCCCTATATGCCGCGCGGCTTGCAATCCTGCTATCAGGGCTTCATATTCTGC
This sequence comes from Zingiber officinale, assembly GCF_018446385.1. Classification (NCBI taxonomy): domain Eukaryota; kingdom Viridiplantae; phylum Streptophyta; class Magnoliopsida; order Zingiberales; family Zingiberaceae; genus Zingiber; species Zingiber officinale. The sequence goes on from NC_055995.1 coordinate 16,998,654, forward strand.
CTCATTGTTAGTGGCTCTATAATTCAACCTGATAGAGAGTTGAAGTCTGTCTTCCCTTGGAGATATAAGAAGAACACCAATTCCGCTGCCCTGTCTAGTTGAAGAACTATCTACATAAACTTTCCAAATGTCTTCTTCCTTAGGGCCTTGAACTTCTATGATGAAGTCTGCTAGAGCTTGTGCTTTGATAGCCGAGCGAGGTTGATATTGAATGTCATATTCCCCAAGTTCAGTTGTCCATTTAATTAGCCGACCTGATGCCTCTGGGTTGAGAAGCACCCATCCAAGGGTACTGTTGGTTAAGACAATAATCTCATGTGCTAAGAAATATGGGCGCAATTTTCGAGCAGTCAATACTAGGGCATAAGCTAATTTTTCTAGTGTGGTGTATCTACACTCAGCTCCTTTTAATAAATGGCTAGAAAAATATACAGGTTGTTGTTCCTTTTCTTCTTGTCTGACTAATACCGAGCCCACAGCATTTTCATTAGCAGACAAATATACCCAAAGAGTTTCACCTACTATGGGTTTAGCCAATACAAGGAGAGTAGACAAATAATCTTTCAATTCTTGGAAAGCCTTATCACATTCTTCATTCCACTGAAATTTATTAGTCTTTCTAAGTATTTTAAAGAAATGGAAGCTAGATCGGCCGATCTAGAAATGAATCTAGACAAGGCTGTAATCCGGCCTATCAGTCTCTGAGCTTCCCTCATATTGCGTGGTGTCTCCATGTTCTGTAGTGCTTTGACCTTGCTCGGGTTGGCCTCTATCCCTCGTTTGGATACCATATATCCCAAGAACTTCCCCCCTTTCGCTCCGAATAAGCATTTGCTCGGATTTAATTTGAGCCCATATTGCCTTAATGTCTTGCAGGTCTCTTCTACATCCCTACATAGATAAGCAGCTTGAAGAGACTTAATTAAGATGTCATCAACATATACTTCCATATTTCTACCAATCTGCTTTTGGAAGACCTTATTCATAAGCCTTTGATAGGTTGCTCCTGCATTTTTTAGTCCGAAAGGCATAACATTATAACAATAAGTACCTTTAGATGTTATAAAACTGACCTTTTCTTGATCTTCTTTAGCTAAGGGAACCTAATGATAACCCTGATAAGCGTCTAGCATAGAGATATATTCGCATCTTACAGTGGAGTCTACCAATTGATCGATTCTAGGCAACGGATAATAGTCCTTCGGGCAAGCTCTGTTGAGGTCCCGGAAATCAATGCATACTTGCCATTTGTTTCTAGGCTTAGAGACTAACACCACGTTAGCTAACCAGCTGGGAAATTGTACTTCCCTGATGTATCCGTCCTCCATGAGTTTATTAACTTCTTCTTTGATGATATGGTTTTGTTCCGCGCTAAAACTCCTTTTCCTTTGCATGACCGGGCGGGCATCTGGGAAGACATGCAAGGAATGCTCCATGACTGTAGGAGAAACGCCCGAGACTTCTTTAGGAGTCCAGACAAATACATCATTATTCTTCTTCAGGCATTGCACCAATTCGGCTTTAAGAGCAAGATCAAGGTCAGCCGCAACATATGTAGTAGCTTCAGGCCGACCGGCCTAGATCTGAACTTCTTCCTTCTCCTCATAAATCAAGACAGGTTGTTTCTCCCGAATGGCATTAACCTCCATTCTTTGAATCTTTCGGGCGGTGTTAGCTTAAGTCCGAATTATTTATACATAACATTTTCGGGCTGTTTTCTGATCACCTCGCACCTCCCCGACTTGGTCATCCACCGGAAATTTAATCTTCTGACAAAAAGTAGAAACGACCGCCCTAAACTCGTTTAAGGCAGGTCGACCCAGTATCACATTATAAGAGGAGGGAGCGTCTACTACCATGAAATAAGATCTTCTTGTTCTCATCAGAGGCTCTTCTCCCAAAGATATGGCCAACTTTATTTGACCTAATGGTTGTACTTCGTTGCCTGTGAACCCATATAGAGGAGTAACAATCTGTTGAAGTTCACTCGGATCGATTTGCAGTTGATCGAAAGCCTTCTTGAATATAATATTGACCGAACTGCCCGTGTCTATGAAGGTACGGGCAATGACATAGTTGGCTATGACAGCTTTAATGATTAGGGCATCATCATGGGGTATTTCTACCCCCTCAAGATCTCTGGGCCCAAAACTTATTTCAAGGCCGGCCGCTTGTTCCATACTGCATCCCACGGCATGAATTTCTAGTCTTCGGGCATGTGCTTTTCTGGCTCTGTTAGAATCCCCATCAGTGGGTCCGCCCGTGATCATATTGATACTGCCCCGATCTGCATTACTCCTGTTTTCTTCCTGCCGAGTCGTCACAGCTTCGGAGAGTGCTTTCTCTGACACTTGGCTGGTACCGGCCGGGACTGGTATTGCTTCCTGCCTTGGCTCGACCGGGCGATATTCCAGTTTGAGTGGGCTTTGCTGCCTGGGGTATTGCTGTCGATAATAGTTCTGCCTCTGATAACGCTCCCGATTAGCTCGTTTATTTTTTAAAACAAAGCAGTCTTCAGTATGATGACTGCTAGTTTTGTGATAAGTGCACCATCTCCTTGGTGCCTCTGGCTGTATCTCCACATGTTGTACAACTTGTGGACGATACTCTAGTTGTCGATGAGGTGGGTGAGTTATTCTAGGGCCTCTCGATGGAGGCACAGGAGCCGGAGCTTTCTCCTTAATCTGGGTAGGAGAAGAGGTAACACCCTCCTTTCTACGAGCATCTTGAGCTTCCTCCACATTAATGAACTCGGTGGCACGCTCAATCAAGGAATCAAAATTAACAGGAGGATTCCTTACTAAATCTTTAAAGAAATCATTATCATTTAAACCTTGAGAAAAAGCGCTGACTAATATTTCAGTGGTAGCATTAGGGACGTCAATAGCTACTTGATTGAATCTTTTGATGTATGCTCGGATAGACTCTTTAGAGGCTTGCTTAATTGAAAACAGGCTCCAAGGAGTCTTATGATACCTTTTGTTGCTAGAGAAATGGTGTAGAAAGACTTTCTTGAAATCTTTAAATTTCCGAATAGACTTCTCTGGTAATCTTTTGAACCAGCGCTGGGCAGCTCCTCCGAGGGTAGTGAGAAACATCCGACACTTCACCCCGTCAGAGAATTGCTGTAATAATGCTACGTTCTCGAACTTTAACAAATGATCTTCTGGATCTGTTGTTCCAGTATATTCTCTGATCTGAAGATTGTGATACCACTTAGGAAGTGGATCATCCAGTACATTTTGAGAGAATGGGGAGATGACTTTCTCTGGTGAGCTATCACTAGTTATCATTTTGATCTTGCGCTTTTCTCTATCCGGTGCTTCACCAGAGGATTCTTGGAACACGGGCCTCTTGCCCCCTTGATCCATGGGAGTGCGAAGAAAGGCTTGTGGATGCCTTGTCGGAGAAACAACGACTGGAGGAAAATATGCATGTTCCTCTTCTTCCAGCTCTTTTCCTTTCCGATGCTCGGTAGTTGATATTGCTGGATTATGAGCTGTTGGTAGAGTAGCTCCGGTATGGGCTTGCAATTGTTGTTGCTGCTGTTGTAAGGCTTTCTGAACGTGAGAATTGATGAGGAAATCCAAATCTTCACGACCGATAGTGAGTAGGTTTGATTTTCCGGCTTCTTCCATCCTGTAGTCTCAGATTCAGGTGAAGTTCCCACAGACGGCGCCAAATTTGATCTTGTCTGAGAAGCTGGACACGACGGAGAGCTGGAAGAAGGAAACCCACCAAGCTGATGAAGAATAATGTCCGCAGAATACCAATCCGAGAAACCCAAAGCGGATCGAGAGAAATAGAGTCACCGCAGGTCCTCCTCGCACGAAGACCCGATGAGGAAGAAGAAATCCAAATATGAAGAGAAGAAACCCAGATCCGAAGCTTCCAAGACTTCCTGCGCACAAGAGACCAACCAACACTATCGTCAGCGACCTAAGACCGGGGTGGGAATCCCTGGCTAAGCCCTCCGACGCTCAAGTCAGTGATCTCTCTCGGTGTGGAAGAAGGAAGAAGAAGATGAACAGTAGCTGAAAATTAGGGTTATGAATGTGCACAATGATGTGAACTTGTGAACTTACCTAGCCAACGGAGAGGATTCCCCTTTTTATACCACTTCATATAACCTCCGTAGTCATGAAGTGGACCCCGGTCTATTAGAGTTTGTTATGAGATGACGTTAGCCGTGTACTTGTAGTGAGTGACTTTTAAGGAATCTTTCTTGTACCCCAGATGTACCTCCTTTGTCGTTTAGCACCTGCAAAATAATCTGTGAGCACTTTTCCCGCCGAGATATATAACACCTGTCATGTGATCACATATTGCAGATATTATCATTAATTAGCCTATTTGAAATATTTATCTCTATTCTTCCTCATGAGATTTCTATCCGCGCTATTTTATGTTATCTATCCTACCTAGCCATGTGTCGTATTTATCAGGTATTTTTCCAAGCTGTTGGTTGACCTGGCTGATATTAACCTTAAGACGTATCACGATCGATACTATTCTACATACTTCAGAAGTATCTCCCGGCCGCTATTAGCCTACTTCCTTTGAGGTATATAGATCTTCCACCTTGGAAGCCTATTTCGGTCGATATAGACTTACTTATTATATCCCGGCCGATATTAGCCTAACTCCTTTAGGGCATATAGATCTTCCTGTGGGGAAGCATATTTCGGTCGATATATACTTACTTATTATGTCCCAGTCGATATTAGCCTAACTCCTTTAGGGCATATAAATCTTCCTATGGGGAAGCATATTTCGGTCGATATAGACTTACTTATTATGTCCCAGCCGATATTAAACTATCCCCTTTAGGATATATAGATCTTCTACCTTGGAAGCCTATTTCGGTCGATATAGACTTACTTATTATGTCCCGGCCGATATTTAACTATCCCCTTTATGACATATAGATCTTCCACCTTGGAAGCCTATTTCGGTCGATATAGACTTACTTATTATGTCCCGGTCGATATTAGCCTAACTCCTTTAGGGCATATAGATCTTCCTCTGGGGAAGCATATTTCGGTCGATATAGACTTACTTATTATGTATCGGCCGATATTAAACTATCACCTTTAGGATATATAGATCTTCTACCTTGGAAGCCTATTTCGGTTGATATAGACTTACTTATTACGTCCCGGCTAATATTAACCTATCTCCTTTAGGACATATAGATCTTCCACCTTGGAAGCCTATTTCGGTCGACATAGACTTACTTATTATGTCCCGGTCGATATTAGCCTATCTCCTTTAGGACATATAGATCTTCCTCTGGGGAAGCATATTTCGGTCGACATAGACTTACTTATTATGTCCCAGTCGATATTAGCCTATTTCCTTTTGGACATATAGATCTTCCTCTAGGGAAGCATATTTCGGTCAACATAGACTTACTTATTATGTCCCGGTCGATATTAACCTATCTCCTTTAGGACATATAGATCTTCCACCTTGGAAGCCTATTTCGGTTGACATACACTTACTTATTATGTCCCGGTCGATATTAGCCTATCTCCTTTAGGGTATATAGATTTTCCTTCTAGGAAACCTGTTTCGACCGATATAAACCTAACTCCCCCTTTGAGGTATGTCCCGGTCAATATTAGTTAGTCTAACTCCCCCTGGGAGGTATGCCCCAGCCGAGACAAACCTAACTCCCCCTGGGAGATATCGGTCGATATTGGCCTATCTTCTTAGTTTCCTTACCCCCTTTTCTTTCCTTATCAGGGACCCACAAAACCTTACCCATATCAATATCGACCTGGGTTTCCCCATCAATTTCCCCTCCAAGAACTTGTATTTCGTTTAAGTAAGCCATCATCTTGAGAATATGATCCCTCACGGGAGTCCCCTCAGTCATGGTGGCTGTCATCAGTTTTCTCATTGCCTCTTGCCTAGCAGCCCAATTATGATGTACGAAGAGTTCCTTGAGATTGTTCATTATATCATAGGCTGTTGGTAAGTCCTGATGCTGATGTTGCAATACATTTGACATCGAAGCCAAGATGTAACACCGCGCCATCTCATCAGCTTTTACCCATTTACTATGATACTGAATCTCCTCTGGGGTAGAATCATTGCTAGGTGTTTCTGGGCATTCCTCTGACAGTACAAACTTATAGCCATCAGCAGTAAGAAGAATTTCCAAGTTCCTTTTCCAATCTATGTAGTTAGGACCAGTAAGTTTGTTCTCTTTTAGTATGATGGCCAGTGGGTTGAAAGTCATCCTAAAAATCACAAATAACTTTTGGTCAGAACTCTAAATTTAGAATAATATTGATTTCTCAAACAATACTATTTTAAATTAACCAACACCTCAAAACACCGTGAATTTTGTATGCCATGATAGTGTGGACGTATACAAATTCAACATTTGTAAAAGGAGGGTTTTACCCATTAATTTTATTATCTTGTCAACCTAACTTTTTGACAAATAAAATTAATGGTTGGTTTACTTTGGTCACACGAATAATAGCAGTGACTCCGATAGGGAGGATACTATTAGACGTGCCTAAGTGT